>NW_027189178.1:837409-860415 GCF_040958095.1 Procambarus clarkii | reverse complement strand
CCAACACCCCAACACCATCACTCCCAACACCAACACCACAACCACTCCCAACACCACCACCACTCCCAACACCACAACCAGTCCCAACACCATCACCACTCCCAAAACCACAACCACTCCCAACACCACCACCACTCCCAACACCACAACCACTCCCAAAACCAACACCAACACCAACACCACTCTCAACACAACCACCACTCCCAACACCACCACCACTCCCAACACCAACACCACTCCCAACACCACCACCACTCCCAACACACACCACCACTCCCAACACCACCACCACTCCCAACACCACCACCACTCCCAACACCACCACCACTCCCAACACCAACACCAACACCACTCCCAACACCACCACCACCACCACCACCACCACTCCCAACACCAACACCACTCCCAACTCCAACACCACTCCCAACACCACCACCACTCCCAACAACAACACCACTCCTAACACCACCACCACTCCCAACACCACCACCACTCCCAACACCACCACCACTCCCAACACCAACACCACCACCACTCCCAACACCACCACCACTCCCAACACCACCACCACTCCCAACACCAACACCACTCGCAACACCACAACCACTCCCAACACCAACACCACTCGAAACACCACCACCACTCCCAACACCACCACCACTCCCAACACGACCACCACTCCCAACACCAACACCACTCCCAACACCACCACCACTCCCAACACCAACACCAACACCACTCCCAACACCACCACCACTCCCAACACCAACACCACTCCCAACACCAAAACCACTCCCAACACCAACACCACTCCCAACACCAACACCACTCCCAACACCACCACCACCCCCAACACCACCATCACTCCCAACACCAACACCACAACCACTCCCAACACCACCACCACTCCCAACACCACAACCAGTCCCAACACCATCACCACTCCCAAAACCACAACCACTCCCAACACCACCACCACTCCCAACACCACAACCACTCCCAAAACCAACACCAACACCAACACCACTCTCAACACCACCACCACTCCCAACACCAACACCACTCCCAACACCACCACCACTCCCAACACACACCACCACTCCCAACACCACCATCACTCCCAACACCACCACCACTCCCAACACCACCACCACTCCCAACACCAACACCAACACCACTCCCAACACCACCACCACCACCACCACCACCACCACCACTCCCAACACCAACACCACTACCAACTCCAACACCTCTCCCGACACCACCACCACTCCCAACACCACCACCACTCCCAACACCAACACCACTCTCAACTCCACCACCACTCCCAACACCACCACCACTCCCAACACCAACACCACTCCCAACACCACCACATCTCCCAACACCACCACCACTCCCAACATCACCACCACTCCCAACACCAACACCACTCCCAACACCAACACCACTCCCAACACCATAAACACTCCCAACACCACTACCACTCCCAACACCACCACAACTCCTAACACCACCACCACTCCCAACACCACCACCT
This sequence comes from Procambarus clarkii, assembly GCF_040958095.1. Classification (NCBI taxonomy): domain Eukaryota; kingdom Metazoa; phylum Arthropoda; class Malacostraca; order Decapoda; family Cambaridae; genus Procambarus; species Procambarus clarkii. Next base: position 858,875 of record NW_027189178.1, on the reverse strand, counting down.
CTCCCAACACCAACACCAACACCACTCCCAACACCACCACCACTCCCAACACCACCACCACTCCCAACACCACCACCACTCCCAACACCAACACCAACACCACTCCCAACACCACCACCACTCCCAACACCACCACCACTCCCAACACCACCACCACTCCCAACACCAACACCATTCCCAACACCACCACCACTCCCAACACCAACACCAACACCAATCTCAACACCACCACTACTCCCAACACCATCACCACTCCCAACTCCACCACCACTCCCAACACCACCACCACTCCCAACACCACCACCACTCCCAAAACCACCACCACTCCCAACACCACCACCACTCCCAACGCCACCACCACTCCCAACACCACCACCACTCCCAACACCACCATCACTCCCAACACCACCACCGCTCCCAACACCACCACCACTCCCAACACCACCATCACTCCCAACACCACCACCACTCCCAACACCACCACCACTCCCAAAACCACCACCACTCCCAACACCACCCCCACTCCCAACACCACCACCACTCCCAACACCACAACCACTCCCAACACCACCACCACTCCCAACACCACCACCACTCCCAACACCACCAGCACTCCCAACACCACAACCCCTCCCAACACCAACACCAACACCACTCCCAACACCACCACCACTCCCAACACCACCACCACTCCCAACACCACAACCACTCCCAACACCACCACCACTCCCAACACCACCACCACTCCCAACACCACCACCACTCCCAACACCACCACCACTCCCAACACCACAACCACTCCCAACACCAACACCACCACCACTCCCAACACCAACACCTCTCCCAACACCAACACCACTCCCAAAACCACCACCACTCCCAACACCACCACCATTCCCAACACTAACACCACTCCCAACACCAACACCACTCCCAACACCAACACCACTCCCAACACCACCACCACTCCCAACACCCCCACCACTCCCAACACCAACACCACTCCCAACACTAACACCACTCCCAACACTAACACCATTCCCAACACCCCCACCACTCCCAACAGCACCACCACTCCCAACACCAACACCACTCCCAACACCAACACCACTCCCAACACTAACACCACTCCCAACACTAACACCACTCCCAACACCCCCACCACTCCCAACACCACCACCACTCCCAACACCACCACCACTACCAACACCAACACCACTCCCAACACCCCCACCACTCCCAACACCACCACCACTCCCAACACCAACACCACTCCCAACACCAACACCACTCCCAACACCACCACCACTCCCAACACCACCACCACCCCCAACACCACCATCACTCCCAACACCAACACCACAACCACTCCCAACACCACCACCACTCCCAACACCACAACCAGTCCCAACACCATCACCACTCCCAAAACCACAACCACTCCCAACACCACCACCACTCCCAACACCACAACCACTCCCAAAACCAACACCAACACCAACACCACTCTCAACACCACCACCACTCCCAACACCACCACCACTCCCAACACCAACACCACTCCCAACACCACCACCACTCCCAACACACACCACCACTCCCAACACCACCACCACTCCCAACACCACCACCACTCCCAACACCAACACCAACACCACTCCCAACACCACCACCACCACCACCACCACCACTCCCAACACCAACACCACTCCCAACTCCAACACCACTCCCAACACCACCACCACTCCCAACAACGACACCACTCCTAACACCACCACCACTCCCAACACCACCACCACTCCCAACACCACCACCACTCCCAACACCAACACCACCACCACTCCCAACACCACCACCACTCCCAACACCACCACCACTCCCAACACCAACACCACTCGCAACACCACAACCACTCCCAACACCACCACCACTCCCAACACGACCACCACTCCCAACACCAACACCACTCCCAACACCACCACCACTCCCAACACCAACACCAACACCACTCCCAACACCACCACCACTCCCAACACCAACACCACTCCCAACACCAAAACCACTCCCAACACCAACACCACTCCCAACACCAACACCACTCCCAACACCACCACCACCCCCAACACCACCATCACTCCCAACACCAACACCACAACCACTCCCAACACCACCACCACTCCCAACACCACAACCAGTCCCAACACCATCACCACTCCCAAAACCACAACCACTCCCAACACCACCACCACTCCCAACACCACAACCACTCCCAAAACCAACACCAACACCAACACCACTCTCAACACCACCACCACTCCCAACACCACCACCACTCCCAACACCAACACCACTCCCAACACCACCACCACTCCCAACACACACCACCACTCCCAACACCACCACCACTCCCAACACCACCACCACTCCCAGCACCACCACCACTCCCAACACCAACACCACTCCCAACACCACCACCACCACCACCACCACTCCCAACACCAACACCACTCCCAACTCCAACACCACTCCCAACACCACCACCACTCCCAACAACAACACCACTCCTAACACCACCACCACTCCCAACACCACCACCACTCCCAACACCACCACCACTCCCAACACCAACACCACCACCACTCCCAACACCACCACCACTCCCAACACCACCACCACTCCCAACACCAACACCACTCGCAACACCACAACCACTCCCAACACCAACACACTCGAAACACCACCACTTTCAACACCACCACCACTCCCAACACGACCACCACTCCCAACACCAACACCACTCCCAACACCACCACCACTCCCAACACCAACACCAACACCACTCCCAACACCACCACCACTCCCAACACCAACACCACTCCCAACACCAAAACCACTCCCAACACCTCCACCACTCCCAACACCACCACCACTCCCAAAACCACCACCACTCCCAACACCACCATCACTCCCAACACCACCATAACTCCCAACACCACCACCACTCCCAACACGACCACCACTCCCAACACCACCACCACTCCCAACACCACCACCACTCCCAACACCACCACCACTCCCAACACCAACACCACTCCCAACACCACAACCACTCCCAACACCACCACCATTCCCAACACCACCACCACTCTCAACACCACCACCCCCAACACCACCACCACTCTCAACACCAACACCACTCCCAACACCACAACCACTCCCAATACCACCACCACTCCCAACACCACCACCACTCCCAACACCACCACCACTCCCAACACCACAACCACTCCCAACACCAACACCAACACCACTCATAACACCAACACCTCTCCCAACACCAACACCACTCCCAAAACCACCACCACTCCCAACACCACCACCACTCCCAACACTAACACCACTCCCAACACCAACACCACTCCCAACACTAACACCACTCCCAACACCCCCACCACTCCCAACACCACCACCACTCCCAACACCAACACCACTCCCAACACCAACACCACTCCCAACACCACCACCACTCCCAACACCACCACCACTCCCAACACCAACACCACAACCACTCCCAACACCACCACCACTCCCAACACCACAACCACTCCCAACACCACCACCACTCCCAACACCACAACCACTCCCAACACCAACACCAACACCACTCTCAACACCACCACCACTCCCAACACCACCACCACTCCCAACACCAACACCACTCCCAACACCACCACATCTCCCAACACCACCACCTCTCCCGACACCACCACCACTCCCAACACCACCACCACTCCCAACACCAACACCACTCTCAACACCACCACCACTCCCAACACCACCACCACTCCCAACACCAACACCACTCCCAACACCACCACATCTCCCAACACCACCACCACTCCCAACACCACCACCACTCCCAACACCAACACCACTCCCAACACCAACACCACTCCCAACACCATAAACACTCCCAACACCACTACCACTCCCAACACCACCACCACTCCTAACACCACCACCACTCCCAACACCACCACCTCTCCCAACACCAACACCAACACCACTCCCAACACCACCACCACTCCCAACACCACCACCACTCCCAACACCACCACCACTCCCAACACCACCACCACTCCCAACACCAACACCAACACCACTCCCAACACCACCACCACTCCCAACACCACCACCACTCCCAACACCACCACCACTCCCAACACCAACACCATTCCCAACACCACCACCACTCCCAACACCAACACCAACACCAATCCCAACACCACCACTACTCCCAACACCAACACCACTCCCAACTCCACCACCACTCCCAACACCACCACCACTCCCAACACCACCACCACTCCCAAAACCACCACCACTCCCAACACCACCACCACTCCCAACACCACCACCACTCCCAACACCACCATCACTCCCAACACCACCATCACTCCCAACACCACCACCGCTCCCAACACCACCACCACTCCCAACACCACCATCACTCCCAACACCACCACCACTCCCAACACCACCACCACTCCCAACACCACCACCACTCCCAACACCACCACCACTCCCAACACCACCACCACTCCCAACACCACCACCACTCCCAACACCACCAGCACTCCCAACACCACAACCCCTCCCAACACCAACACCAACACCACTCATAACACCAACACCTCTCCCAACACCAACACCACTCCCAAAACCACCACCACTCCCAACACCACCACCACTCCCAACACTAACACCACTCCCAACACCCCCAACACTCCCAACCCCACCACCACTCCCAACACCAACACCACTCCCAACACCAACACCACTCCCAACACCACCACCACTCCCAACACCACCACCACTCCCAACACCAACACCACAACCACTCCGAACACCACCACCACTCCCAACACCAAAACCACTCCCAACACCACCACCACTCCCAACACCACAACCACTCCCAACACCACCACCACTCCCAACACCACAACCACTCCCAACACCAACACCAACACCACTCCCAACACCACCACATCTCCCAACACCACCACCACTCCCGACACCACCACCACTCCCAGCACCACCACCACTCCCAACACCAACACCACTCTCAACACCACCACCACTCCCAACACCACCACCACTCCCAACACCACAACCACTCCCAACACCAACACCACTCGAAACACCACCACCACTCCCAACACCACCACCACTCCCAACACGACCACCACTCCCAACACCAACACCACTCCCAACACCACCACCACTCCCAACACCAACACCAACACCACTCCCAACACCACCACCACTCCCAACACCAACACCACTCCCAACACCAAAACCACTCCCAACACCTCCACCACTCCCAACACCACCACCACTCCCAAAACCACCACCACTCCCAACACCACCATCACTCCCAACACCCCCATAACTCCCAACACCACCACCACTCCCAACACGACCACCACTCCCAACACCACCACCACTCCCAACACCAACACGTTTTGTCGTGTTGTCACCAACGTGACAAATCGCCAACATGGATTCAGGGAGGGTAAATCTTGCCTTACAGGCTTGATAGAATTCTACGATCAGGTGACACAGATTAAGCAAGAAAGAGAGGGCTGGGCGGACTGCATTTTCTTGGATTGTCGGAAAGCCTTTGACACAGTACCGCATAAGAGGCTGGTACATAAGCTGGAGAGACAGGCAGGTGTAGCTGGTAAGGTGCTCCAGTGGATAAGGGAGTATCTAAGCAATAGGAAGCAGAGAGTTACGGTGAGGGGTGAGACCTCCGATTGGCGTGAAGTCACCAGTGGAGTCCCACAGGGCTCTGTACTCGGTCCTATCTTGTTTCTGATATATGTAAATGATCTCCCGGAGGGTATCGATTCATTTCTCTCAATGTTTGCGGACGATGCTAAAATTATGAGAAGGATTAAAACAGAAGAGGACTGTTTGAGGCTTCAAGAAGACCTAGACAAGCTGAAGGAATGGTCGAACAAATGGTTGTTAGAGTTTAACCCAACCAAATGTAATGTAATGAAGATAGGTGTAGGGAGCAGGAGGCCAGATACAAGGTATCATCTGGGAGAGGAAATTCTTCAGGAGTCAGAGAAGGAAAAAGACTTGGGGGTTGATATCACGCCAGACCTGTCTCCTGCAGCACATATCAAGCGGATAACATCAGCGGCATATGCCAGGCTGGCCAACATACGAACGGCATTCAGAAACTTGTGTAAAGAATCATTCAGAACTTTGTATACCACATATGTCAGGCCAATCCTGGAGTATGCAGCCCCAGCATGGAGTCCATATCTAGTCAAGGATAAGACTAAACTGGAAAAGGTTCAAAGGTTTGCCACCAGACTAGTACCCGAGCTGAGAGGTATGAGCTACGAGGAGAGACTACGGGAATTAAACCTCACTTCGCTGGAAGACAGAAGAGTTAGGGGGGACATGATCACCACATTCAAGATTCTGAAGGGGATTGATAGGGTAGATAAAGACAGTCTATTTAACACAAGGGGAACACGCACAAGGGGACACAGGTGGAAACTGAGTGCCCAAATGAGCCACAGAGATATTAGAAAGAACTTTTTTAGTGTCAGAGTGGTTGACAAATGGAATGCATTAGGAAGTGATGTGGTGGAGGCTGACTCCATACACAGTTTCAAGTGTAGATATGACAGAGCCCGATAGGCTCATGAATCTGTACACCTGTTGATTGACGGTTGAGAGGCGGGACCAAAGAGCCAGAGCTCAACCCCCGCAAACACAACTAGGTGAGTACCACCACCACTCCCAACACCACCACCACTCCCAACACCAACACCACTCCCAACACCACAACCACTCCCAACACCACCACCACTCCCAACACCACAACCACTTCCAACACCACCACCACTCCCAACACCACCACCACTCCCAACACCACCACCACTCCCAACACCACAACCACTCCCAACACCAACACCAACACCACTCATAACACCAACACCTCTCCCAACACCACTCCCAAAAACACCACCACTCCCAACACCACCACCACTCCCAACACTAACACCACTCCCAACACCAACACCACTCCCAATACTAACACCACTCCCAACACCCCCACCACTCCCAACACCACCACCACTCCCAACACCAACACCACTCCCAACACCAACACCACTCCCAACACCACCACCACTCCCAACACCACCACCACTCCCAACACCAACACCACAACCACTCCCAACACCACCACCACTCCCAACACCACAACCACTCCCAACACCACCACCACTCCCAACACCACAACCACTCCCAACACCACCACCACTCCCAACACCACAACCACTCCCAACACCACCACCACTCCCAACACCACAACCACTCCCAACACCAACACCAACACCACTCTCAACACCACCACCACTCCCAACACCACCACCACTCCCAACACCAACACCACTCCCAACACCACCACATCTCCCAACACCACCACCACTCCCGACACCACCACCACTCCCAACACCACCACCACTCCCAACACCAACACCACTCTCAACACCACCACCACTCCCAACACCACCACTACTCCCAACGCCAACACCACTCCCAACACCACCACATCTCCCAACACCACCACCATTCCCAACACCACCACCACTCCCAACACCAACACCACTCCCAACACCATAAACACTCCCAACACCACTACCACTCCCAACACCACCACCAATCCTAACACCACCACCACTCCCAACACCACAACCACTCCCAACACCAACACCACTCGAAACACCACCACCACTCCCAACACCACCACCACTCCCAACACCACCACCACTCCCAACACCAACACCACTCCCAACACCACCACCAATCCCAACACCAACACCAACACCACTACCAACACCACCACCACTCCCAACACCAACACCACTCCCAACACCAAAACCACTCCCAACACCAACACCACTCCCAACACCAACACCACTCCCAACACCACCACCACCCCCAACACCACCATCACTCACAACACCAACACCACAACCACTCCCAACACCACCACCACTCCCAACACCACAACCAGTCCCAACACCATCACCACTCCCAAAACCACAACCACTCCCAACACCACCACCACTCTCAACACCACAACCACTCCCAAAACCAACACCAACACCAACACCACTCTCAACACCACCACCACTCCCAACACCACCACCACTCCCAACACCAACAACACTCCCAACCAGACCACCACTCCCAACACACACCACCACTCCCAACACCACCACCACTCCCAACACCACCACCACTCCCAACACCACCACCACTCCCAACACCAACACCAACATCACTCCCAACACCACCACCACCACCACCACCACCACTCCCAACACCAACACCACTCCCAACTCCAACACCACTCCCAACACCACCACCACTCCCAACAACAACACCACTCCTAACACCACCACCACTCCCAACACCACCACCACTCCCAACACCACCACCACTCCCAACACCAACACCACCACCACTCCCAACACCACCACCACTCCCAACACCACCACCACTCCCAACACCAACACCACTCCCAACACCACCACCACTCCCAACACCAACACCAACACCACTCCCAACACCACCACCACTCCCAACACCAACACCACTCCCAACACCAAAACCACTCCCAACACCTCCACCACTCCCAACACCACAACCACTCCCAACACCACCACCACTCCCAACACCACAACCACTCCCAACACCACCACCACTCCCAACACCACAACCACTCCCAACACCACCACCACTCCCAACACCACAACCACTCCCAACACCAACACCAACACCACTCTCAACACCACCACCACTCCCAACACCACCACCACTCCCAACACCAACACCACTCCCAACACCACCACATCTCCCAACACCACCACCACTCCCGACACCACCACCACTCCCAACACCACCACCACTCCCAACACCAACACCACTCTCAACACCACCACCACTCCCAACACCACCACCACTCCCAACGCCAACACCACTCCCAACACCACCACCATTCCCAACACCACCACCACTCCCAACACCAACACCACTCCCAACACCATAAACACTCCCAACACCACTACCACTCCCAACACCACCACCAATCCTAACACCACCACCACTCCCAACACCACAACCACTCCCAACACCAACACCACTCGAAACACCACCACCACTCCCAACACCACCACCACTCCCAACACGACCACCACTCCCAACACCAACACCACTCCCAACACCACCACCAATCCCAACACCAACACCAACACCACTCCCAACACCACCACCACTCCCAACACCAACACCACTCCCAACACCAAAACCACTCCCAACACCAACACCACTCCCAACACCAACACCACTCCCAACACCACCACCACCCCCAACACCACCATCACTCCCAACACCAACACCACAACCACTCCCAACACCACCACCACTCCCAACACCACAACCAGTCCCAACACCATCACCACTCCCAAAACCACAACCACTCCCAACACCACCACCACTCTCAACACCACAACCACTCCCAAAACCAACACCAACACCAACACCACTCTCAACACCACCACCACTCCCAACACCACCACCACTCCCAACACCAACACCACTCCCAACACCACCACCACTCCCAACACACACCACCACTCCCAACACCACCACCACTCCCAACACCACCACCACTCCCAACACCACCACCACTCCCAACACCAACACCAACATCACTCCCAACACCACCACCACCACCACCACCACCACTCCCAACACCAACACCACTCCCAACTCCAACACCACTCCCAACACCACCACCACTCCCAACAACAACACCACTCCTAACACCACCACCACTCCCAACACCACCACCACTCCCAACACCACCACCACTCCCAACACCAACACCACAACCACTCCGAACACCACCACCACTCCCAACACCAAAACCACTCCCAACACCACCACCACTCCCAACACCACAACCACTCCCAACACCACCACCACTCCCAACACCACAACCACTCCCAACACCAACACCAACACCACTCCCAACACCACCACATCTCCCAACACCACCACCACTCCCGACACCACCACCACTCCCAGCACCACCACCACTCCCAACACCAACACCACTCCCAACACCAACACCACTCCCAACACCACCACATCTCCCAACACCACCACCACTCCCGACACCACCACCACTCCCAACACCACCACCACTACCAAAACCAACACCACTCCCAACACCCCCACCACTCCCAACACCACCACCACTCCCAACACCAACACCACTCCCAACACCAACACCACTCCCAACACCACCACCACTCCCAACACCACCACCACCCCCAACACCACCACCCCTCCCAACACCAACACCACAACCACTCCCAACACCACCACCACTCCCAACACCACAACCAGTCCCAACACCATCACCACTCCCAAAACCACAACCACTCCCAACACCACCACCACTCCCAACACCACAACCACTCCCAAAACCAACACCAACACCAACACCACTCTCAACACCACCACCACTCCCAACACCACCACCACTCCCAACACCAACACCACTCCCAACACCACCACCACTCCCAACACACACCACCACTCCCAACACCACCACCACTCCCAACACCACCACCACTCCCAACACCACCACCACTCCCAACACCAACACCAACACCACTCCCAACACCACCACCACCACCACCACCACCACTCCCAACACCAACACCACTCCCAACTCCAACACCACTCCCAACACCACCACCACTCCCAACAACGACACCACTCCTAACACCACCACCACTCCCAACACCACCACCACTCCCAACACCACCACCACTCCCAACACCAACACCACCACCACTCCCAACACCACCACCACTCCCAACACCACCACCACTCCCAACACCAACACCACTCGCAACACCAGAACCACTCCCAACACCAACACCACTCGAAACACCACCACCACTCCCAACACCACCACCACTCCCAACACGACCACCACTCCCAACACCAACACCACTCCCAACACCACCACCACTCCCAACACCAACACCAACACCACTCCCAACACCACCACCACTCCCAACACCAACACCACTCCCAACACCAAAACCACTCCCAACACCAACACCACTCCCAACACCAACACCACTCCCAACACCACCACCACCCCCAACACCACCATCACTCCCAACACCAACACCACAACCACTCCCAACACCACCACCACTCCCAACACCACAACCAGTCCCAACACCATCACCACTCCCAAAACCACAACCACTCCCAACACCACCACCACTCCCAACACCACAACCACTCCCAAAACCAACACCAACACCAACACCACTCTCAACACCACCACCACTCCCAACACCACCACCACTCCCAACACCAACACCACTCCCAACACCACCACCACTCCCAACACACACCACCACTCCCAACACCACCACCACTCCCAACACCACCACCACTCCCAGCACCACCACCACTCCCAACACCAACACCACTCCCAACACCACCACCACCACCACCACCACCACTCCCAACACCAACACCACTCCCAACTCCAACACCACTCCCAACACCACCACCACTCCCAACAACAACACCACTCCTAACACCACCACCACTCCCAACACCACCACCACTCCCAACACCACCACCACTCCCAACACCAACACCACCACCACTCCCAACACCACCACCACTCCCAACACCACCACCACTCCCAACACCAACACCACTCGCAACACCACAACCACTCCCAACACCAACACCACCACCACTTCCAACACCACCACCACTCCCAACACGACCACCACTCCCAACACCAACACCACTCCCAACACCACCACCACTCCCAACACCAACACCAACACCACTCCCAACACCACCACCACTCCCAACACCAACACCACTCCCAACACCAAAACCACTCCCAACACCTCCACCACTCCCAACACCACCACCACTCCCAAAACCACCACCACTCCCAACACCACCATCACTCCCAACACCACCATAACTCCCAACACCACCACCACTCCCAACACGACCACCACTCCCAACACCACCACCACTCCCAACACCACCACCACTCCCAACACCACCACCACTCCCAACACCAACACCACTCCCAACACCACAACCACTCCCAACACCACCACCATTCCCAACACCACCACCACTCTCAACACCACCACCCCCAACACCACCACCCCTCTCAACACCAACACCACTCCCAACACCACAACCACTCCCAATACCACCACCACTCCCAACACCGCCACCACTCCCAACACCACCACCACTCCCAACACCACAACCACTCCCAACACCAACACCAACACCACTCATAACACCAACACCTCTCCCAACACCAACACCACTCCCAAAACCACCACCACTCCCAACACCACCACCACTCCCAACACTAACACCACTCCCAACACCAACACCACTCCCAACACTAACACCACTCCCAACACCCCCACCACTCCCAACACCACCACCACTCCCAACACCAACACCACTCCCAACACCAACACCACTCCCAACACCACCACCACTCCCAACACCACCACCACTCCCAACACCAACACCACAACCACTCCCAACACCACCACCACTCCCAACACCACAACCACTCCCAACACCACCACCACTCCCAACACCACAACCACTCCCAACACCAACACCAACACCACTCTCAACACCACCACCACTCCCAACACCACCACCACTCCCAACACCAACACCACTCCCAACACCACCACATCTCCCAACACCACCACCACTCCCGACACCACCACCACTCCCAACACCACCACCACTCCCAACACCAACACCACTCTCAACACCACCACCACTCCCAACACCACCACCACTCCCAACACCAACACCACTCCCAACACCACCACATCTCCCAACACCACCACCACTCCCAACACCACCACCACTCCCAACACCAACACCACTCCCAACACCAACACCACTCCCAACACCATAAACACTCCCAACACCACTACCACTCCCAACACCACCACAACTCCTAACACCACCACCACTCCCAACACCACCACCTCTCCCAACACCAACACCAACACCACTCCCAACACCACCACCACTCCCAACACCACCACCACTCCCAACACCACCACCACTCCCAACACCACCACCACTCCCAACACCAACACCAACACCACTCCCAACACCACCACCACTCCCAACACCACCACCACTCCCAACACCACCACCACTCCCAACACCAACACCATTCCCAACACCACCACCACTCCCAACACCAATACCAACACCAATCCCAACACCACCACTACTCCCAACACCAACACCACTCCCAACTCCACCACCACTCCCAACACCACCACCACTCCCAACACCACCACCACTCCCAAAACCACCACCACTCCCAACACCACCACCACTCCCAACGCCACCACCACTCCCAACACCACCATCACTCCCAACACCACCATCACTCCCAACACCACCACCGCTCCCAACACCACCACCACTCCCAACACCACCATCACTCCCAACACCACCACCACTCCCAACACCACCACCACTCCCAACACCACCACCACTCCCAACACCACCCCCACTCCCAACACCACCACCACTCCCAACACCACCACCACTCCCAACACCACCAGCACTCCCAACACCACAACCCTTCCCAACACCAACACCAACACCACTCATAACACCAACACATCTCCCAACACCAGCACCACTCCCAAAACCACCACCACTCCCAACACCACCACCACTCCCAACACTAACACCACTCCCAACACCCCCAACACTCCCAACCCCACCACCACTCCCAACACCAACACCACTCCCAACACCAACACCACTCCCAACACCACCACCACTCCCAACACCACCACCACTCCCAACACCAACACCACAACCACTCCGAACACCACCACCACTCCCAACACCAAAACCACTCCCAACACCACCACCACTCCCAACACCACAACCACTCCCAACACCACCACCACTCCCAACACCACAACCACTCCCAACACCAACACCAACACCACTCCCAACACCACCACATCTCCCAACACCACCACCACTCCCGACACCACCACCACTCCCAGCACCACCACCACTCCCAACACCAACACCACTCTCAACACCACCACCACTCCCAACACCACCACCACTCCCAACACCACAACCACTCCCAACACCAACACCACTCGAAACACCACCACCACTCCCAACACCACCACCACTCCCAACACGACCACCACTCCCAACACCAACACCACTCCCAACACCACCACCACTCCCAACACCAACACCAACACCACTCCCAACACCACCACCACTCCCAACACCAACACCACTCCCAACACCAAAACCACTCCCAACACCTCCACCACTCCCAACACCACCACCACTCCCAAAACCACCACCACTCCCAACACCACCATCACTCCCAACACCCCCATAACTCCCAACACCACCACCACTCCCAACACGACCACCACTCCCAACACCACCACCACTCCCAACACCAACACGTTTTGTCGTGTTGTCACCAACGTGACAAATCGCCAACATGGATTCAGGGAGGGTAAATCTTGCCTTACAGGCTTGATAGAATTCTACGATCAGGTGACACAGATTAAGCAAGAAAGAGAGGGCTGGGCGGACTGCATTTTCTTGGATTGTCGGAAAGCCTTTGACACAGTACCGCATAAGAGGCTGGTACATAAGCTGGAGAGACAGGCAGGTGTAGCTGGTAAGGTGCTCCAGTGGATAAGGGAGTATCTAAGCAATAGGAAGCAGAGAGTTACGGTGAGGGGTGAGACCTCCGATTGGCGTGAAGTCACCAGTGGAGTCCCACAGGGCTCTGTACTCGGTCCTATCTTGTTTCTGATATATGTAAATGATCTCCCGGAGGGTATCGATTCATTTCTCTCAATGTTTGCGGACGATGCTAAAATTATGAGAAGGATTAAAACAGAAGAGGACTGTTTGAGGCTTCAAGAAGACCTAGACAAGCTGAAGGAATGGTCGAACAAATGGTTGTTAGAGTTTAACCCAACCAAATGTAATGTAATGAAGATAGGTGTAGGGAGCAGGAGGCCAGATACAAGGTATCATCTGGGGGAGGAAATTCTTCAGGAGTCAGAGAAGGAAAAAGACTTGGGGGTTGATATCACGCCAGACCTGTCTCCTGCAGCACATATCAAGCGGATAACATCAGCGGCATATGCCAGGCTGGCCAACATACGAACGGCATTCAGAAACTTGTGTAAAGAATCATTCAGAACTTTGTATACCACATATGTCAGGCCAATCCTGGAGTATGCAGCCCCAGCATGGAGTCCATATCTAGTCAAGGATAAGACTAAACTGGAAAAGGTTCAAAGGTTTGCCACCAGACTAGTACCCGAGCTGAGAGGTATGAGCTACGAGGAGAGACTACGGGAATTAAACCTCACTTCGCTGGAAGACAGAAGAGTTAGGGGGGACATGATCACCACATTCAAGATTCTGAAGGGGATTGATAGGGTAGATAAAGACAGTCTATTTAACACAAGGGGAACACGCACAAGGGGACACAGGTGGAAACTGAGTGCCCAAATGAGCCACAGAGATATTAGAAAGAACTTTTTTAGTGTCAGAGTGGTTGACAAATGGAATGCATTAGGAAGTGATGTGGTGGAGGCTGACTCCATACACAGTTTCAAGTGTAGATATGACAGAGCCCGATAGGCTCATGAATCTGTACACCTGTTGATTGACGGTTGAGAGGCGGGACCAAAGAGCCAGAGCTCAACCCCCGCAAACACAACTAGGTGAGTACCACCACCACTCCCAACACCACCACCACTCCCAACACCAACACCACTCCCAACACCACAACCACTCCCAACACCACCACCACTCCCAACACCACAACCACTCCCAACACCACCACCACTCCCAACACCACCACCACTCCCAACACCACCACCACTCCCAACACCACAACCACTCCCAACACCAACACCAACACCACTCATAACACCAACACCTCTCCCAACACCACTCCCAAAACCACCACCACTCCCAACACCACCACCACTCCCAACACTAACACCACTCCCAACACCAACACCACTCCCAACACTAACACCACTCCCAACACCCCCACCACTCCCAACACCACCACCACTCCCAACACCAACACCACTCCCAACACCAACACCACTCCCAACACCACCACCACTCCCAACACCACCACCACTCCCAACACCAACACCACAACCACTCCCAACACCACCACCACTCCCAACACCACAACCACTCCCAACACCACCACCACTCCCAACACCACAACCACTCCCAACACCACCACCACTCCCAACACCACAACCACTCCCAACACCACCACCACTCCCAACACCACAACCACTCCCAACACCAACACCAACACCACTCTCAACACCACCACCACTCCCAACACCACCACCACTCCCAACACCAACACCACTCCCAACACCACCACATCTCCCAACACCACCACCACTCCCGACACCACCACCACTCCCAACACCACCACCACTCCCAACACCAACACCACTCTCAACACCACCACCACTCCCAACACCACCACCACTCCCAACACCAACACCACTCCCAACACCACCACATCTCCCAACACCACCACCATTCCCAACACCACCACCACTCCCAACACCAACACCACTCCCAACACCATAAACACTCCCAACACCACTACCACTCCCAACACCACCACCAATCCTAACACCACCACCACTCCCAACACCACAACCACTCCCAACACCAACACCACTCGAAACACCACCACCACTCCCAACACCACCACCACTCCCAACACCACCACCACTCCCAACACCAACACCACTCCCAACACCACCACCAATCCCAACACCAACACCAACACCACTCCCAACACCACCACCACTCCCAACACCAACACCACTCCCAACACCAAAACCACTCCCAACACCAACACCACTCCCAACACCAACACCACTCCCAACACCACCACCACCCCCAACACCACCATCACTCACAACACCAACACCACAACCACTCCCAACACCACCACCACTCCCAACACCACAACCAGTCCCAACACCATCACCACTCCCAAAACCACAACCACTCCCAACACCACCACCACTCTCAACACCACAACCACTCCCAAAACCAACACCAACACCAACACCACTCTCAACACCACCACCACTCCCAACACCACCACCACTCCCAACACCAACAACACTCCCAACCAGACCACCACTCCCAACACACACCACCACTCCCAACACCACCACCACTCCCAACACCACCACCACTCCCAACACCACCACCACTCCCAACACCAACACCAACATCACTCCCAACACCACCACCACCACCACCACCACCACTCCCAACACCAACACCACTCCCAACTCCAACACCACTCCCAACACCACCACCACTCCCAACAACAACACCACTCCTAACACCACCACCACTCCCAACACCACCACCACTCCCAACACCACCACCACTCCCAACACCAACACCACCACCACTCCCAACACCACCACCACTCCCAACACCACCACCACTCCCAACACCAACACCACTCCCAACACCACCACCACTCCCAACACCAACACCAACACCACTCCCAACACCACCACCACTCCCAACACCAACACCACTCCCAACACCAAAACCACTCCCAACACCTCCACCACTCCCAACACCACAACCACTCCCAACACCACCACCACTCCCAACACCACAACCACTCCCAACACCACCACCACTCCCAACACCACAACCACTTCCAACACCACCACCACTCCCAACACCACAACCACTCCCAACACCAACACCAACACCACTCTCAACACCACCACCACTCCCAACACCACCACCACTCCCAACACCAACACCACTCCCAACACCACCACATCTCCCAACACCACCACCACTCCCGACACCACCACCACTCCCAACACCACCACCACTCCCAACACCAACACCACTCTCAACACCACCACCACTCCCAACACCACCACCACTCCCAACGCCAACACCACTCCCAACACCACCACCATTCCCAACACCACCACCACTCCCAACACCAACACCACTCCCAACACCATAAACACTCCCAACACCACTACCACTCCCAACACCACCACCAATCCTAACACCACCACCACTCCCAACACCACAACCACTCCCAACACCAACACCACTCGAAACACCACCACCACTCCTAACACCACCACCACTCCCAACACGACCACCACTCCCAACACCAACACCACTCCCAACACCACCACCAATCCCAACACCAACACCAACACCACTCCCAACACCACCACCACTCCCAACACCAACACCACTCCCAACACCAAAACCACTCCCAACACCAACACCACTCCCAACACCAACACCACTCCCAACACCACCACCACCCCCAACACCACCATCACTCCCAACACCAACACCACAACCACTCCCAACACCACCACCACTCCCAACACCACAACCAGTCCCAACACCATCACCACTCCCAAAACCACAACCACTCCCAACACCACCACCACTCTCAACACCACAACCACTCCCAAAACCAACACCAACACCAACACCACTCTCAACACCACCACCACTCCCAACACCACCACCACTCCCAACACCAACACCACTCCCAACACCACCACCACTCCCAACACACACCACCACTCCCAACACCACCACCACTCCCAACACCACCACCACTCCCAACACCACCACCACTCCCAACACCAACACCAACATCACTCCCAACACCACCACCACCACCACCACCACCACTCCCAACACCAACACCACTCCCAACTCCAACACCACTCCCAACACCACCACCACTCCCAACAACAACACCACTCCTAACACCACCACCACTCCCAACACCACCACCACTCCCAACACCACCACCACTCCCAACACCAACACCACAACCACTCCGAACACCACCACCACTCCCAACACCAAAACCACTCCCAACACCACCACCACTCCCAACACCACAACCACTCCCAACACCACCACCACTCCCAACACCACAACCACTCCCAACACCAACACCAACACCACTCCCAACACCACCACATCTCCCAACACCACCACCACTCCCGACACCACCACCACTCCCAGCACCACCACCACTCCCAACACCAACACCACTCTCAACACCACCACCACTCCCAACACCAACACCACTCCCAACACCACAACCACTCCCAACACCAACACCACTCGAAACACCACCACCACTCCCAACACCACCACCACTCCCAACACGACCACCACTCCCAACACCAACACCACTCCCAACACCACCACCACTCCCAACACCAACACCAACACCACTCCCAACACCACCACCACTCCCAACACCAACACCACTCCCAACACCAAAACCACTCCCAACACCTCCACCACTCCCAACACCACCACCACTCCCAAAACCACCACCACTCCCAACACCACCATCACTCCCAACACCCCCATAACTCCCAACACCACCACCACTCCCAACACGACCACCACTCCCAACACCACCACCACTCCCAACACCAACACGTTTTGTCGTGTTGTCACCAACGTGACAAATCGCCAACATGGATTCAGGGAGGGTAAATCTTGCCTTACAGGCTTGATAGAATTCTACGATCAGGTGACACAGATTAAGCAAGAAAGAGAGGGCTGGGCGGACTGCATTTTCTTGGATTGTCGGAAAGCCTTTGACACAGTACCGCATAAGAGGCTGGTACATAAGCTGGAGAGACAGGCAGGTGTAGCTGGTAAGGTGCTCCAGTGGATAAGGGAGTATCTAAGCAATAGGAAGCAGAGAGTTACGGTGAGGGGTGAGACCTCCGATTGGCGTGAAGTCACCAGTGGAGTCCCACAGGGCTCTGTACTCGGTCCTATCTTGTTTCTGATATATGTAAATGATCTCCCGGAGGGTATCGATTCATTTCTCTCAATGTTTGCGGACGATGCTAAAATTATGAGAAGGATTAAAACAGAAGAGGACTGTTTGAGGCTTCAAGAAGACCTAGACAAGCTGAAGGAATGGTCGAACAAATGGTTGTTAGAGTTTAACCCAACCAAATGTAATGTAATGAAGATAGGTGTAGGGAGCAGGAGGCCAGATACAAGGTATCATCTGGGAGAGGAAATTCTTCAGGAGTCAGAGAAGGAAAAAGACTTGGGGGTTGATATCACGCCAGACCTGTCTCCTGCAGCACATATCAAGCGGATAACATCAGCGGCATATGCCAGGCTGGCCAACATACGAACGGCATTCAGAAACTTGTGTAAAGAATCATTCAGAACTTTGTATACCACATATGTCAGGCCAATCCTGGAGTATGCAGCCCCAGCATGGAGTCCATATCTAGTCAAGGATAAGACTAAACTGGAAAAGGTTCAAAGGTTTGCCACCAGACTAGTACCCGAGCTGAGAGGTATGAGCTACGAGGAGAGACTACGGGAATTAAACCTCACTTCGCTGGAAGACAGAAGAGTTAGGGGGGACATGATCACCACATTCAAGATTCTGAAGGGGATTGATAGGGTAGATAAAGACAGTCTATTTAACACAAGGGGAACACGCACAAGGGGACACAGGTGGAAACTGAGTGCCCAAATGAGCCACAGAGATATTAGAAAGAACTTTTTTAGTGTCAGAGTGGTTGACAAATGGAATGCATTAGGAAGTGATGTGGTGGAGGCTGACTCCATACACAGTTTCAAGTGTAGATATGACAGAGCCCGATAGGCTCATGAATCTGTACACCTGTTGATTGACGGTTGAGAGGCGGGACCAAAGAGCCAGAGCTCAACCCCCGCAAACACAACTAGGTGAGTACCACCACCACTCCCAACACCACCACCACTCCCAACACCAACACCACTCCCAACACCACAACCACTCCCAACACCACCACCACTCCCAACACCACAACCACTTCCAACACCACCACCACTCCCAACACCACCACCACTCCCAACACCACCACCACTCCCAACACCACAACCACTCCCAACACCAACACCAACACCACTCATAACACCAACACCTCTCCCAACACCACTCCCAAAACCACCACCACTCCCAACACCACCACCACTCCCAACACTAACACCACTCCCAACACCAACACCACTCCCAACACTAACACCACTCCCAACACCCCCACCACTCCCAACACCACCACCACTCCCAACACCAACACCACTCCCAACACCAACACCACTCCCAACACCACCACCACTC
>NW_027189178.1:802093-836909 GCF_040958095.1 Procambarus clarkii | reverse complement strand
TGAATTTTGTGTTAATTTATAATTACATAATTCTAAAATAGCCTCATCAGATTGATTAAAAGCAGCACTAATACAATTGTGAGATTTGTGTGAATTTAAATTAAAATATGAAAAACTAATGATGACTAAGGTACTATTAATAACATCAAAGTTTTCCTTTGACATTACCATATACCAATATTCACTTTCAATTTGTAATACCATTAAGTACTTGTTATCTTCAACTTCTAAAGATGCACTCCATTTTTCGTTAACATTTGTATAAACTGGTATTACTGAATACAAAAATCCATGATTAGGTGGATTATTGGTGGTAACTATGGGAAAATAAACTACTAATATAAACCTGTTATCAGTATAATATACTGACACCCGGCAGAGTTTATAATAAATTGACATTAAATCATCAATTGATGAATCATTAAAGATCAATTTTTTTCGATTTCGAATCTGAATTAAGTCCTTTTCAAATGGTAAACGATTGAAAATATATCTTGAGAGTATTCCTGTAGAATACATTAAATCTAATTCTACTTCTGTGTGTTCAATGTCTGATATAATTGTATTTATGGTACTATGTATAAAACTGATATATACACACAATTCTCTACGATTTAATTCTGTTTGGTTAATTGAATTTAACATTTCAATTGTTTCCTTGAAAAAAATAATTTGTTCAGAAATAATTTCTTTATGTGGATATTTCCATACAAAATGATCATTGGATATTATTGTATCAGAATTTTTTAAAAATTTATATTTTTTTATAAGTTCTTGTTGTCGATTAATAATTCGAATAAGTTTATAAATTCCATTAAATGTTTCAAAAGGACATTTTTGCTTACAACTATTCAAAAGAGTTAAAAATTGATTGAAAATGTTTTCATAAATTGTAAAGTTGAAACTATAGAACAATCTTTCCTGTGAATCTACTAACAGTGTTTTATACTGGCGGGCAAAAACAACACCAGGTTTGATAATAACTTCAAGTTCATTACTATCCACACTCCCTGATGCTATTAAAATTATTATGAATGTTAACATTTTTTTAAACATAATTTTAAGTTTTTTTTTACATAAAAAAATGGATACGAATTTTAACTGGCATAAAAAACCATCAAATGTTTTTGTAGCCTCTCCACCTAGTTCACAAATCGTATTTCAGTATAAAGACGAAGATGATGTCCATAAAAAAACATGTACACTTTCAATTAAAGAAATACTCAACACTCCTGGAGGGGATGTAATTATAACTTGGGCCAATCGTAAATACATTAGTGACCTATTCAAACTAAAATTAAATTCATTAACTTCTTTGGAATCAACTTTTACGGAGCACAAACAAAAGGAAGAAGATACACGTATTGTGGGATGTCTTCCAGTGGTTCTTCTAGATATATCTACAACAGAAAATAATCTTATTCTAGATCCCCGTAGATTAACTAATTGGTTTATTCAAATCATAAGTCGAGTGATCCCCATTGAAACTATCCTTCCACCAGAATTGGTCAGGGAAGTTAACATGACGTTTTATATACGTGATACTAACATTTTTCTTCCTAGACATGGTGTGATGACTAACATTCCAGATCTTATATTTTCCGCTCTCAATACACTGGAAACTGAAAATATATGGGAATTAGGCGATAATGGAGAAAAATTAAGCCATGAATTGCTATCAATATCATGTATATTTAAACTCTTGATTCCCAAATTACAAAGTATATTTATTTCTTCACACAGAAAAAGAAATATTTCTGGTAAGATAAAAAGTGGAAAATTCAAAATGTCTCCTGAATTCCAAAAAATACTTCATGAAAATAATTTATTAAATAAAATTGAAAAGTGGTCAGAAAATTCTCTTAAATTTATATCTGACAAACTTCGTGAATATTCCGTATTTTTTCTAAATAAACTGGGCGATGTAAATGATACAAATATATGGGCAGTTAAAGAATTTATAAATGTTGCTCAAAAATCTGAAACCATCCCAATCTATTTTAATGAAAATATTACTTTCCGCATTATGATTCATGCCATTGGTGAAATATTTCATTCTCTCTTTACAGATATATTGCCAAACGAGTCAATGGAATCAGCAATTCATGGCGCACTATATCACATGATTTATCTCCATGATTTAAAACTATTGGATACTTTTAAAAAATATTTATATATTCCTATTTTATATCGCCTAATATATTCTTGCTATAAAATTAATTCACCATTCATAAAACCATCACTTGCATATTTATCTGAGAACCATAGTGATATATATCACAGTCTATTAGAATATCAAAATAAAAATCCTTTATGGCAAGGAAATGAGAACACTGACCTGATCGCGTGGATGGAGATCAACTGTGAATCAAGTGTGGATCGGCTCTGTCTCATTGCCTCACAGAGCGAGAAATATCTGAATGATGAAAAGTTTATGGATGCTTTATATTGGACAGTTTATGACATACGAGGACAAGCTTTAGACTATTATATAATTTTCCTCCTAATTGTATATAAAAATAGCTTATCCCTTAAAAATATAAAGTTAGGCAATACCATGAGCAAAGAAAATAAAACACTAAACTGTAAAAATCTAGTATCTCCTTTTTTCCGTATATTTGTATGTTTTTATGATTATATACAAAATATTCCACCTCATCTCATTACGGTGGATATATTAAATAGTTCCGAATTTGGAGAATTACCACAGTACCGTCACATTATCATTACAGCATTAAGCGACTTTTTTAAGGGAAACGAAGATATATTTTCGTCACTATTAAAAGATTAAAACCCAAATTTAAAATAATTCACAAGCACAAAATATTGGGATGACATTAACAACCCATACCCACAGTTTCACTGTAAAAAAAACAAACACTCTGGTATAATATATAAAAAAAAAAAATCTGTTATGGTAAGGAAATGAGAACACTGACCTGGTCGCGTGTGGAGAGCAACTGTGAAGAATGTGTGGAGGGGCTCTGTCTTGTATATAGCCTGACAGGAAACTGTTATCATCTCATTGAATCCCGTTTTCTATTTGAGTCCTCCTCTCTCTCTCTCTCTCTCTCTCTCTCTCTCTCTCATTCACTCTCTCTTTCGATTAAATGAAAACGGGATTTACATAATAGATATTTTGCATGTATATGGATTAAAGTTTAACTTGTTTAAATTGTTATAAAAAACTTGTTCTCCGTTAACTTCATTACTTTCATTTTGAGACTCCTTCCAATGATCTGGTGGTATATATGCCAGATAATATTGAACTTCATACATATGAGTATCAGTTTTTATAATATCATTAAATTTTTGTAATAGGGAAAAATGAAGTTCTATCGCTTCTTCCTTAGACATTTTACTAACATTACAATTTAAGTGTTTCATATTTCTTACTTCATCTAAATATTTGGCAAAATTTTCTGGTGTATATATTGGAGATTTTTCAACACAAAAACCTACTTTATAAATATTTTCACATGTTACTCTCATTATTTTACTTAATTTTCCAATTTCATCAATAAGATTATTTCTAAGAGCATTTTGCCACTCATTATCTTTTTGTACAGTTAAAAATGTCCATAAATTAGTTAGTAATTTCATATAAATGAATATATTTTTATTTTCACTGTTTCTAGAAACTGATTTATTAATTTTTTCAGTGTATTGTGCACAATAATTTGAAAGAATACCATTATCTGAAACATGAGCTGGATTTATCTTCCATTTAAGATTTCTACCGATTCCTCCCAGGCCAACAATGTCATATATTTTTCGGATAATGAGCAAATCTCCACAAAACGACGTGGGAAAATGATAGGAGCCATCAGCTTGATAACATGAACCACGTGAACTGGGTTCATAATTGGTATTTATAATTATATACATTGATAATGTAATATACTGGTGAATTAACAATCTTAATGGTAAAGTTTTACAATTTACAAATGTAAAGAATTTCTTGTTAAATGTAATGTGATTTATATTTTCAGATACTATTACCTTATATTTACACTCTTTTACCACATCATTCATCGTGATAGAATATTTAAATGGAAATAATATACGTTTGTTATATCCAATATCCGAAGATGATCTCCTTCTAGTGTCTGGGCCTGGTGAGGTTCCCCGTGTTCGTTGACGGGTGTTGGTTCGGTTTGACTTTGATTTTGGGGGAGTTGTTCGATTTAGCTTTGATTTTTTGGGAGTTGTTCGATTTAGCTTTGATTTTTGGGGAGTTGTTCGATTTAGCTTTGATTTTTTGGGAGTTGTTCGATTTAGCTTTGATTTTTTTGTCTTTGGAGTAGAAGTTGAAGTTGAGGGGTTATTCAAGTCTTCCAGTTCCACTGAAGTATCCGAATCATCATCATCCTGTGTCGTGCTGGATCGATTTAGTTTTGATTTTTTTGTCTTTGGAGTAGAAGTTGAAGTTGAGGGGTTATTCAAGTCTTCCAGTTCCACTGAAGTATCCGAATCATCATCATCCTGTGTCGTGCTGGATCGATTTAGTTTTGATTTTTTTGTCTTTGGAGTAGAAGTTGAAGTTGAGGGGTTATTCAAGTCTTCCAGTTCCACTGAAGTATCCGAATCATTTTCCTCCATCTCTTCTGTATCACTTAAAACTGGATTTTGATTTGACATAATTGTATCTATTTTTTTATAATATATTAAAATTTTATTTCTATGTTATACAGATACATTTTTAGGAGGAAGAAATTGTATCTATTTTTTTATAATATATTAAAATTTTATTTCTATGTTATACAGATACATTTTTAGGAGGAAGAAAGGGAATGGGGTGGGTTACTTCAAATAGTATTGGCAGCTGGAAGTCAGTCTCCTAAGGTATCAAACAAATATATGTACAAATAATAAAAACAAAAACATGTTATTAAAATTATAAGAATAAGAAATATGGTATACTGAAATATATTTAATTTAGATTTTTTGTTTTCTTTTTCAATATGATGAAAACGGTTCAAGATATAATGATTTCGGTTTGAAGTAAAAGTTTTGGGTGATGAATAGTCACCATTTCGATGCCAATATATTTCAAGAGGAAATGTATTTGACATTCCCCAATTAGGTTCTAAGAGGGACTCATGTACAATATTTGATATTGTTAATATAAATCCATTTTTCTTGCCATATTGAATAAATGCTAATGTTAAGGCCGCTACAAAAGCAGATTCCTTTTGAGTAAAAGATTGAATATATTTATGTTTTTTCTTAAAAATAGAAAGGAAATGCATTTTAGGAACCAAGTGTAATTTTTGAATATCAAAGTCAATTAAATTATTAATTAAAGGTTGGCCTTCATCATCAACTAATTCATAAGGTATTTCATCAAGTTCATTCATTTTTTTTTATTTCTCTAGTTATAGTATATATATATATATGCATGTTTTTATTACATTGTAACTATGGAATTTGTAAAAAAAAAAAAAGAACTTTATAAACTTTTGGAACCAGGAACTGATATTACAGCTTTTCTCTGGAAAATGATCCAACATACTTCAATTCAGAATCAATTAGATTCAACACATGATATGTACAAATTAACTACTACTACTATTACTACTACTACTACTACTACCACCACCACCACTACTAATAGTGCTCCTACTACTACTACTACTACTACTATAATGCCATATTTTACCTATCCTATTAATCAAACATCATCCAATTCGGTATATTCAGGATTAATAGATGATTGTAAAAATATTAGTGATAGTTTATACTTTGTACAACATAAATTGCTTGAATGTCCTCTTATCCCAAATATTGTCGATCCCATTTTCAAACGTGATATTGCTCTTTATGAAAATAACTCACTAATAGGCATAAACAACCTCATTGACTTGCGAATGGCACGAGTATGGTGTGAATACCTAATGACAGATAAAATCAAACGATACGGAACCTGTCATAATCATCCGATCTTCAACAATTGTCCCGGGTGGTTAATTGATGCTGTTCATCTACAGATTGCCAACCCCAATATCTCTCTAATATATTCTACAGATATTAGAGGGGTTAATAAACATCTTGGTCAACTATGTAGTTTAATAAATTTACATCATATATTTAGACGCTTTGAAAACATTAATATAAATTATTCTGCATTACTTCTCCAATTAACGGTGTTATCTAATGCCTCTATTAATTCCATAAATCGCAGAGGAAATAAATTTCCCGCCAATATTATTTCTGCGACAAGTTTTGAGGATGTTAAACGTCAAATTATGGCCACTGAACGTTCAGATTTACTTCGAGATGATATGAGTTCCTTTGTATCACGTCTTACAACTAATCTCCCACCGCCAGTAGGAACTAATTTCTTTAATTTGATTCTAAAAAAAACCTAAATCATCAGTTTAATATACAATCCCCCTACCATGTATCAATTATGTTTATATATTTTTTGTAATTGTATCAAATGTTTTTTGTATTCTTTATATGTTGAATCTAATAATTTCTTTCCTTTTTTCGTATATGTTCCATTCTGAAATTCTTCAAGACCTTTTTTAATACTATATTTAGTCTTATGAGCTGTTTTGTGAAGAGCATGAGGAAAGGCCTCGCCCATTTGGGATCGTTCTATAAATAAATGTTGACCACAATTCTTACTGGGAATTAGATAATAGGGGCAAGTGGATATCTGACAAGCATTTGTTAAGATTTTAACATCATATCTGAATATATATATATCATGGAATGATGTTTTCTCACAATTAAACAATCCCATCTGATGGACTTTATCCATTATTTCCTTAGGTGTCATTGGATTCAATATTTCTTGGTGAACTTTCATGTATGACATCACCCAATTTTTTTCCACTTTTTTTTTATAAATATCTCTGAGATTCCATTTCTCTATGACTTCTCTAATCATCTCATTTCTAATATTAAAGCGACATTTATCATAGTCCTCAATTTGCTCAAATTTTTTTAGTCTTTCACGAGAGCTTGGAAACTTCAAAGCATGATACAAACATTTAAAAAAAAAAATGTCATTAAACAACTCATTCAATACTAATTCGATTTCATACTCTTCAAATTCCTTCATCATCTCTATGACAAATATCCTCAAAGTTTTTAAAGACAAATCTCCTGCATGAGACCATGAATAAAGGGCTGCAATTTTCTCACCATTTATTTGTATTTCCTTTAAAGGAAAAATATTGGCTGGACAAAGTTTGGTCACATCTAAATGTTTTAAAGCTTTTCGAACTTCATGTAATGTATAATAATTTTCTATATTATATTCAGATTCTTCAACATTATGTTCCAAACATTTCTGCTTCTCTTTCTTATATTTATCAGGGGTGATAAAAAAATGTGAGTAAGGATACTCAAATTTGCCTTTACAAACACATCTGCCCACATATTCTAAAATGATTATTTTCATGATTCTCTTTATTAAAGTCTTCATATTCTGAGGGGACTCTGGGTTATTATCTCTCATCATCATATACATTATGAACATGGGTTTAATTAGCGTTTCACACTTAAGAGATATTCCATCAAATTTTAAGATACTCTCTGTCATTAATGCTTGATTTATATTATTTTCACTTTTCAAAATCTCCCAATATTTTTTCAGTTTCCATCGTTTCATGTATCCATTAACAACAGTAGCTTGAATACTATTAATTATTCTACAAACATACTTGGGTCGGCTTTTAATTGGATACTTCTCAAAGAGTTTTATCAACAAGACAGCTAATGATCCTAGATGAGCATTGTGATCCTTAATAATCGGATTCCTCAAAACTGCAAAAGTCATCATTTTAGCAAAAAGGTTAGTTTCCATCAGTGATCCCATAACATGAGCCTCCTCAGGTGTGAAAATTGGTATAATAGCATTAAAGCGAGTTTCTTGTTTACCATTAATAATTTCAATTTCATTGTATTTATGACCAACTTCCCCATATATGTTAACAAAATCCACAAGGGCTGTCACTCCAATTAAATCAAAGGGGGCTTCAACAATTTGAATAATATTATATGACCAAATATTTAAGACTGTACAGTTTAAGTTACGAAAAAGTACAGGAATGCCTGTTATGTTCCAAACAGTCGATAACTGGAATTTATTGACTGAATTTAACAGTGTTAGAAATTTTGGTTCTTGTAAATCACTGACTGTTGAAGTGAGAGAAATCCTACAACAATTTTCCGGTAAAACTTGTAATGCAAGAATATGGTGTTTTACTTTTTCAAATATTTTCACAAAATCATCTATATCCTTTTTAAAGTCATTGTCAGTATATCCTTTTAGTTGATAGGCCTTCTTTGAATAGTAGTGACTTGATACTGTTATTGAGTTCAAAACTACACCAGCTAATTCAATTTCTTTAAGATATTGCCCTTCCTCAATAAGTTTCTTTATTCCATTGATTTTTTCCCTGAGATTAGTTTCAATATTGGTGTAAACTCCCTTAAAACGCCCAGTAAAATTACCTCTTACATCTTTTATGTTCATAATCCTTAGAAATAGTTCATCACAAATTTTCTTTTCTATGTTAATAATCTCTCTCAAAAAAAAAAAATTCTCTTTGTCTTTGTTATAAATTTGAATTATTCTCCGATTCCATTGTGTAATCAGTTGATCCATTATTTTTACATTTAAATCTTGAAATTGTAAATGAAGAATATATTCAGTTTTGCTATTTGTAAACATGTATATTTTTTCACCATTATATTGTTTAAGATAAACATACTCATCAAGATAAAATTCACTTTCTAATGTTCCACCAGGCAATAAAGAGCCTTCTACAGATAAACGTATTTTTACAGAACTGCAATGACTACTTATATTCTTCATTACATCTTCCATATCATCCATTTCAAGTACTTGAAATAAATTTGGTATTGTATTTCCAGTATTAAGTTGTGCTTGTAAAAATAAACTCTGTTTAACTGGATATTCTTTCCCAATTCCTAACACAAAAAATTCACACTTTTTTCCAACAGGACATTTCATTTTTTCAAGTTGAGTTTCAGCCTTATCTCTTGATACACTATGGAAGCCATCAGTAATAAAAAACACTTTAATATCTTTTGATTGACAACTTTCAATTTCCTCTTGAATTTTCTTTAATGCTCCGATTAAATCAGTAGAACTATTTCTAAAATCACTTTTTTGAATCTGTGGGCTACATCCCTTTTTCTCAATAACATCACTAAAGGTATACCTAACAGTTTCATTTCCACACTTCTCTAAAATAGGAGCCATATACTTATTCCATTGGTTCATTAATGCTGACCAATAAACACTCATTGAAGTTGAAGTATCAATCATCAGTATATTATATGATAATTGGGTAAAAAGGTCAGGGAGAGTAGAAGGTAAATGTAGAATAACATCCATCCTTCCTTCAGCCTGTTAAAAAAAAAAATCAATGTATTTTCATAAATATTATTAAAATTTTCGGCTACCTAACCTAAATTAACTCATAAAGACTACTAGGTACGACATATAATAATGAAAGAGAATGATAACTAATACTTACAATTTGTGAGGAAAGAAGATGATAAGCTTCAACCTTTACATTTATGGGAATAGATATTTCAATTCCATCCATTTTTCTGGCGAAAAAGTTGGTGGTAATGAGCTGAGAAGATAACTTAATGAATGGTATCATGCGTTATCATTGGTATCATACGCTTCAGTATGACAGTCAGAGCATCCTCAACTGATTGTCATTCAGGAGGTATCCCACATTATAAGTCAGAGCATCCTCAACTGATTGTCATTCAGGAGGTATCCTACATTATAGTCAGAGCATCCTCATGATCGTCCTTCAGAAGGTATGGCTCCACAAGCAATTCTCTTTCCCACCAATAGACGAAATGTTCTAACTTGTAAAGTTTAATACTTTTCCCTATTTCACTGTTAAACTCGAGGTAACGAGGGCTTATCTTGGCCCCAGCCTCTTTGTTCTCCATGTGAATTAGCACAAATGAACAGCCTAAGAGTTACATTCACTAATATATATACTGTCAGAATGATATGACGTCATTTCCTCTTAAAGGATCATTATGATATTATATTAAAAAGTAACATCTTTTACCACTCTTTTCCAGTACTGATTTAATATGACGTACACACAAGGTGCCTGGGAGTTACTACCATAGTGTTCGACTGTAGTCATATTTATTTTCCAAATCTGATCATTGTAGTAATAACCAGTGGCTGCATCCTCAATTTCCTCTTTAGAGAGATCTAAGTCATATGACATATGACATTCTACAAGACTAGGGTCAGCTTTTTGTAGTTCACTCAAGGTGGTACCCATGCCTTGGGCAGATGTGGCAGGAGGTAATAGTAGACTTTCCACTGTGTCCTCGGCCTCGTCATCGAGTCGGGCCATGAACGTATCCACAAGGTCAACTTGGTCACCAAGCAGCTTTAAGATTTTAGGTCACCAAGCAGCTTTAAGATTTTAGAGAGAGAGAGAGAGTGAATGAATTTCATCACATTCACCTATAATTGTTGGGATATAAGTAGAGGTAGTAGATATTGGAAAATTAGTTTACATATTATTTTGATTATGGGGTGCTTTTTTTTATTGTAATAAAAAATAATAAGCATAATGACTACATCACTGAAATATATATACCAAATTAATAATAATTCTTCAGAAAAGAATTTATTAAGGTTGACATTCAACCAAAATAATACTTATATTGATGATTTATATCCAGGTTTATCGGAATCATCTTGTAGGTTAGCTCTCAATCGATTAATTTATATAATGTACTCAATAACAAAAAATATAGATGAGGTTAGTATTAGTAATCATCAAGTTCAATTTTGGAGTGAGCACAATTCTGAAATTTTCATCCAACAAATATATTATATCGCTGGTTTAACTACTAAACCAGCCTCAAATTTAATTAGTTATCATACAATTAAATATGATCAAGAAATGTTTATTAAAATATTAAAACAAAAGGCGCCTCAATCTTACAAATTACTACAACGTTTTGATTCGAAATTAATTTACTTTTCTCTTCTTACAAATTTATGGCATACTCTTCTCATGCAAAAAACACAAGACATTAATATAATAAAGAACAGTATTATACATCATCTTATAAATAATTGTTTTTATAATGAGGACCAACCAATAATTGAATCTGGAATACTTGACATATACACACCTTTTTACAGTCCTATGCATATCAGTAAATTAATTAACAGAGTCATTGAACCTTACCATAAAAATACAAATAATATACATATTATAGAAACTAAAGATCTTACTCATTTACATTATGAACTTGTGATATCTTTACATAAAAAAACAGATATTGCATCTAATAAAATAACGGCAATGGTAGCTTACTTACCTAATAAATATAAAAATAATCATAACCTAATAAGATCTTTTCCCTATAAATTAATCAAAGATAATCCTTCAGATATATTAAAGAATATTTTAACTAATTATAAATATTTCTATACAAAAAATAGAGAAATAATGTTGGCGAAAAACTATAAAATTTTGAACAAAAAAAGTAGAAGTAAAAGTAGAAGTAAAAGTAGTAGAAGTAGAAGTAAAAGTAAAAGTAGTAAAAATAAAAGTAGAAGTAGGAGTAGAATTAAAAGTAAAAGAAGTAAAAGTAGAAGTAGAAGTACAAGTGGAAGTAGAAGTAAAAATATAAATAGAAATAAAAGTAGAAGAAAAAAAAGTAGTATAACAGGCAATAAAAATCGTGGAAATATAAATATGAAAAAAATACGTCAAAATAGTACTAGTACTAGTACTAGTACTAGTAGTAGTAGTAGTGGTAGTAGCAGTAGGAATAATAGTCCCCCAAATTCGAGTTTAAGGTCAAATCAACCTAAAAAGAACAAAAGAGATCAAATTTTAAATAATAGAGTGAGTAAAACAAACCAAAGCAGAAGCCCTCTAAAAAGTATTTATTTTATACCAAAAAATAAAAAAAATACTAAAAAAGGATTGAAAAGTATATTAAAAAGTAGAAGATGGGATAACAACATTAATTATTTAGAATACAAAAATTAAATATTTTCGTATAATTTTCCATACCACTTATAATAAATAATAATTTGGAATACAAAACATATATATAATAAAATAGATCTTTTTGGAATTTAAATAATTTTAAAATAATATGTTTCATAACTATAAGATGATGATAAGATTTTTCAGTCATAATTATAGAAGTATTTTTATTT
The DNA here is from genome assembly GCF_040958095.1 of Procambarus clarkii. Classification (NCBI taxonomy): domain Eukaryota; kingdom Metazoa; phylum Arthropoda; class Malacostraca; order Decapoda; family Cambaridae; genus Procambarus; species Procambarus clarkii. The sequence continues at coordinate 824,692 of NW_027189178.1, read as the reverse complement.
TTATTTTGAATATGTGAAAATACTTCTTCATCACTCGATGCAAGTTGAACAGGAATCCTATTATGTTTAATTAGATACATAAGAATTCTAAATTGATTATGTTCATAAATATTACTTGTTATAATTTGTATTTTTTTTGTATATTCAATCATGTTTTCCAGTTCAATAGTAATATTATAACATAATATTCTAGTTTGATCAAATAAGTAATAAGTTAACTTTAATTGGTACATTTTTAACTCTTCTAATTTATTGAGATATCCTTTATAATCATAAGAGTTATGTTCAACATTCATATTTTTTATTATTATAAAATTATATATTATTATTAAAAAAATATATATATAAAAATAAACAAATTACCAAAATGCAAATATTTGTAAAAACTTTATCTGGAAAATCAATAACAGTAGATGTGGAGTCTAATGAATCTATTCAAAGTGTAAAAAACAAAATTCAAGATAAAGAAGGTATACCACCAGATCAACAGAGGTTGATATTTTCCGGGAAACAGTTAGATGATCAACACACTATAAGTGATTATAATATTCAAAAGGATTCAACCCTCCACTTGGTATTAAGATTACGAGGAGGAGGATAATCAATCATTAAAATTCCCTTTTATATTTTTTATTTTAAAAGGGCCACATACATGGCTTTCAATTTTTCCTCATAATACTTGAAAATGACATGCCGCCTAATTTTGTAAGTTAAGGAAACCAAACCAGATTCTGGAGTCCACGGAAATTGACAGAGATATACTGCTGAAGGTAAATGACAAATTCCATATTTCCTACCATAAGCCCTAATCTCATTTAAAATGGTTTTAATTATACAGGAATGTCGACAAAGTACCCTTACATCTGACGAATGAATATTTAAATGGGTACTCATCTTTATAATCATAGGAGGCGATGGCACAACTAAAGCTAAGATTATATTAGAATTTGGATAAACATAAACACATACATTATCAATTAGAGGGTGAGTCTTTAGGAGAGATTCGATCTCACCTAAACTTACATATTCGCCATTCTTTAATCTCTGGAAATTTATTTTACGATCAATTATGCGTAACATTCCTGATTCACAATTAATCTCCCCAATATCACCAGTTTTAAAACTCCAAATACCTCTTTTGGATAAGAAAAAATCTCCACCATCATCTCCTTTTCCAGTAATCCTTGAATATTCTCGGGCCACCATAGGACCACTCACTACAACTTCCCCTCTAGGATGCGGCTTATCTGTCGTTTTAAAATCTCCTTCAATCCAATCAATTAATGATAGTTTTACTCTATAATTAGGATCACCACAATGTAATACATCATCACTTTTGTTGCTGCTAGTAATACAAGCCGTAGTTTCTGTGGTACCATACCCTATTATTACTGAACAATTGAATAGCGTTCGAAGCTTTTGGTATGACTCTTTTGAAATTAAATCACCTCCAATGATAACTGTCATCAATCGATTACCAAAAAACTGCTCACATATTTTCCGTAAAATATATTTATCCCAAACATGAGTAATCCATTTCAGTTTATTTTTTTTTTCAAAGGCTATATGATCCCAAATTGAATAATTATTTTTTGTAATTCCATTCATTATATATTTTAACATAGAGGATACAAAAAGAACACAAGTAGGTTGAGCTTCAATAAAATCCCCATGACATCCTTCCAAGATCTGCGGACTTTTGTTAGTTAATGTAGAGGGTGAGGAATAGGCAATTGTAATATTCATAGCAATACAAGATAATTCAATTATTAATTCTGTGACATAAGCCAATGGAAGATATGCTAAGTATAAGTTCCCCAATTGTCGATAATCAGCACGAATACAAAATGCTGATACCGCAGAGAAAATATTACCATGAGTTAACTTCACTCCTTTAGGTTCGTCAATAGTACCACAGGTATACATGATAAATGCCACATCACTCTCATCAATATATTTAATATTATCCTTACATATATCCTCATTTTCTTGGCCGGCAAATATTAAACTATAATATGAAATTATGTTAAAATTGTCACTCGTTTTATATGGTGAAACTGTTGGTCCTATTTTATTGATATGATCATCTAAGATAATGACATAATCTATTTGAGGACAAGTAGGTAAAATCTCCTTCTGGAGTTTAGCTAATAATGGTCCACAAGAGGTAATAATAATTCGAATTTCTGTTTCCAAAAGAGAATTGATAATTGTTTTAGGGGGTAAGTTTGTTGGAAGACTGACGACAATTACCCGTTGTCTAAGGCATCCAAGAGCTGCAATAAGCCATTCTTTCTGTGTTTCAGAATATATGGCAATCGATTGTTGTTGATTTACCCTATTATCATTATTATTATTATTATTAAAGTTAAAATAATAGTTTAAACCCAAGCCGAATTTAATTACCAATTCATTGACCTCTTGATAAGACTGGTATATATATTTTCCTAGATTAAATTTTTCTATACATTTGTTTCCACCAAATCCTTGTCTTTTTTCTAAAAGCAGTCGAGTACCTAGACAATCATCTAAACCATAATTGGCAGCAGCAAATTGTAGAATAGAGGGGGCTGTAATTGCTTGAGACTTTATTAAATTATTAACTAGAAAAAATCCATCATATCTTCCTCCCTTTTTGAAGCTCATATTTAGAAAAAAAATTGTTTTGGTTTCTTATTATATTTATATATATATATAAAAAATACAGATTAAGCACTTTGAGATTGGGAGAAACGATAATTTATATCATTACATTATTATTAGCTGTTTTACACTAATCAAGTGTGGACCACTCACTGAAGGTCCCAACACAATCCTGACTTCTCATCCTTTCCCTCCTTATCCTCGTCCTCTTTTCCTTCTTATTACTAATCACTTTCCACATTGATATTAAATTTAATTCTATCAAATGGAACTAGGTCATTAATATTTTTAGCTAACAGCTTACATTCCACCTCATTATGGCCATCCTGAAGCTCATGATACCCAAATTTTTGGTTGGTGTCGAGAGACACTCTGTATGATGGTGTATTCCAGACGTATGTTAAGATCGATGTTGAAGGATATGTTGTTGGCTGAAGTAATAAACAGAGAAAATAAATTTTCCCCATAATCCTTACAAATGTTGGATTCTCTACTGTCTGCTCCCATCTGTTGACATCATAGTATTTTGGGGTTACCAGGAGTAGGGGGAGAGGTTCAACAATATCATCTCATCCTGATATTTGGCATAGGTACATGACTACTTTCCTTCATTTTGTTCTATTATTTAGATTTTTTGTATCATAACTTTTATAGAAATTTGAATTGGATTCAAGTTTATTAAAAATAATATGATAATTTTACCATCATTAAAAAACAAAAAAGAGAGGAGGATAATTGATATTTTTGAAGGAAGGAAAGAAGAGAACGAACTGTAGTAGTATATAATGGTCTATTGGGATTATATGAAAATGGTGGTTCCTTCTCCAGTTTCTCCTTTTTTTCCCTCCACCTCTTCTACCATATCCATATCTTCAGACCCCTCTACCTTAATGTTCAATTTTATATTTTTAAATATAATGTTCCTTGTCTCAATTTTAAATTCCACTTCATTGTTACCTTCTTGAAGTTCAAGTTTCATTACCACAAATGGCGGTAATGAATCTTCTTCCATTGGGAAATCATATTTTGAAAATCCCTGTATAAATAAATCTTGACTGGCTGCATGGGTACATGATATCCAGAGTCTATTCATGTAAATTGGTTTGGATTCATTTTGTGATCTTACTCGTATTGATTCTATATGATTATTTAACTGGACATCTCGTATTTCACTGAAATCAGTAACGTCAACACTATCTGAAATATTCCATGGAAATATTAAAACAATTGGGTTTTTGGAATAATATCCTTTATCATATAAACAATTTTGCAATATTTTATTTATGTGAAAAGATTCACTATTATGCCAATATTTGTGAGCATTATTATAATTAATAAGAAAGGTATTAAAAGGTTTTACTATGGTATTTTCAATTTCAAATTTATTCTTAAGATTATATGATAATGGTAATGTAGGAACAATGAAAAAACCTGTTTTTATTCTTATATCTTCCTCAATAAAAGGGAAGAATAGTGATTCTAAAATTGATTTCCTGTTGTATTGTTTCCCTGTTTGAGTCATAGAGAATTGTACCAGTTCCTGAGGCACAGAATTTTCTATTTGACTAATTGAAGAAGATTGTAATAGGCCTTGAAGAATTTCTTTGCCTCCTCCTTCACTTCCTCTTCCATCTGCATCTGCATCTGTTCCTTTGCCACCACCTCCTCCTCCTCCTTCACTTCCTCTTCCATCTGCATCGCATCTGTTCCTTCACCTCCTCCTCCTCCTCCTCCTTCACTTCCTCTTCCATCTGCATCTGTTCCTTCACCTCCTCCTCCTCCTCCTTCACTTCCTCTTCCATCTGCATCTGCATCTGTTCCTTTGCCGCCACCTCCTCCTCCTCTTCCTTCACTTCCTCTACCACCTGCATCTGTTCCTTTGCCGCCACCTCCACCTCCTCCTCCTCCCCCTTCACTTCCTCTTCCATCTGCATCTGCATCTGTTCCTTTGCCACCACCTCCTCCTCCTTCACTTCCTCTTCCATCTGCATCTGTTCCTTTGCCGCCACCTCCTCCTCCTCCTTCACTTCCTCTTCCACCTGCATCTGTTCCTTTGCCGCCACCTCCTCCTCCTCCTTCACTTCCTCTTCCACCTGCATCTGTTCCTTTGCCGCCACCTCCTCCTCCTCCTCCTTCACTTCCTCTTCCACCTGCATCTGTTCCTTTGTCGCCTCCTCCTCCTCCTTCACTTCCTCTTCCATCTGCATCTGCATCTGTTCCTTTGCCACCACCTCCTCCTCCTCCTTCACTTCCTCTTCCATCTGCATCTGCATCTGTTCCTTTGCCACCACCTCCTCCTCCTCCTTCACTTCCTCTTCCATCTGCATCTGTTCCTTCACCTCCTCCTCCTTCACTTCCTCTTCCACCTGCATCTGTTCCTTTGTCGCCACCTCCTCCTCCTTCACTTCCTCTTCCATCTGCATCTGTTCCTTCACCTCCTCCTCCTTCACTTCCTCTACCACCTGCATCTGTTCTTTCACCTCCTCCTCCTCCTCCTCTTCCTTCACTTCCTCTACCACCTGCATCTGTTCTTTCACCTCCTCCTTCACTGCCACTTACACTTCCACCTGCTGTATCTATTCCTTTGTCTCTTCCTCTTTCTCCTCTTTTACATAAATAAATAATTATTATAACTGTTATAAAGAATAATATTATTATTAAAAATACAGTCATTGCTTATTGTTTTTTATTTAGGATAATTCAAAACAAAAAAAAAACTTTTTCCAAAATACTCCACCTCATATCTAAATTAACGAAATAAAATTGTTCTGCTCAGCTGAGTTGACCGCACATTGGATCGAAATCCTGGGTGCCCGCGAGAAACATTAGGTAGAGTTTCTTTCACCCTGATGCCCCTGATTCCTAGTAGTAATTAGGTACCTAGGAGTTAATCAGCTGTCACTGGCGGCTTGGTCTAACTAGGATCCGGTCACGGGAACACTAAATAACCCCAAATCATCTCAATATAACCTCAAGATATTCCCGTTACCAGGGTCATGTACAAATTATCATTAAAACAATTAATATTGTTTTTAGAGAAATACAAAAAATGGAAAAGCAGCAGCAACAGCAGTGTCTTTTCAATTATAAACTGTTTTTTGATAATAAAAGGAACGTAAAATTTCCAGCCATTTTATGTTTACCAACATTTATATTATATACGTTTTCAATAATCTTAGATTATTACATTCAAGCTCTAAACCCTTCTTATCAAACCAACTCATCAACTATTCAGTCCGCCAATAATATCTTAATTTCATCCTTTTTATATACACTTCAAACAGTCGTCAATATGGTGGTTTATGTAGATGATGAAGATGGTGATGATGACAGAGATAATAATGGTATCCAACTAAAAAGTCCCAAGGAACTTCATAATATTTTCTTATTCGAGGCCCAGTCTATTATTAACAGTAAAATTAAGAATAATAATAAATATAAAATTAAGCCTTCATTCTTTGCTTTAGAAACCTATATAATAAATAATATCAGTCGCTTAAAATATTTACAACAACTTTTTCAGACAAACTTTCGCATTAATGGAGTTTCAAATTTGGTAGATCTTCTGAATAAACTAGAAGCTGATGGGGCAGTACCTCTTGTTGAAGGCGAATTATCTTTCATTTCAACAGCCACATCTAAATTTCCACCCGGTTCATTGCATTATACGACAGCTACCACAAAAACATATCCTTTGCCTCAGCGTATGGGTACAAAATTTTGGGGCCCATTTTATTGGCGAATATTCCACACACTGGCCAAATATAGCCAGAAAGATGATCGGTTTAGAAAAGATTCCAACATAGCATATGTTATAAATAGCTATCCTAGCCTGTTGCCCATTATTGTTCCATGTCCACAATGTCGACAACATTATTACATTAATATTCGTCCCAGTAAGCTGTCTGATAATTTATGTCAGTTGGAAAATTCAACTCCCAGCGATATATATTCTCATATTCATAACAGTGTTACAGAGAATTTAATTCCCCTAAAATAATTGATACAATAGATCTTAGGTCAGCATTCATTAGGAGTATTTTGTCTAAACAAGATGTGGTTGATGTCTCTGTTCTAACATACATTACATTAGTGTTAGCTTTTGTATAAAAAGATACAAAGGAAGAGGATTCTGAGGAGTCTTTTTTGCTGCTACTGTTGTCAGTAACCACAATAAATATATATGTTTTTTGAAGACTGGGCCGGTTAATTTCATTTTCAAATTGTTCGACTAGCCGCCTGATATTTAGAGGTGAACTATTATAATGAGGTACATTTAGTAACTCTTCGTCTTCATTGTATCCATTTGCATTACCACGCGTCACATAAATAACAAGAAAGGAATTGGTACATATTGGTAGTTTGGGTGGAAGTATCTCTAACATCTCTAATAGATCATCATAAGTGCCATTATTCTCATTACTTTTTGATGGTAAATAGAGAAGCTGATAATTAAGACTTTTTAAAATAGTTTCAATATTCTTCATTATTGTCAGTTTTCTATGTTTAAATATACTATCAACAACAACACCAGCATAACAACCATCTGGAGGAGGTTGATATAGTGATGTAATCTGTCCTATGTCTATTTTGTTCTTCAACATGTTGAACTAAATTATAGTGAATGAAATGGTAAGCTATATATATTAGGAAAAAAAAAAAAAGTTATATATTTTTGTTTATTATATTATGGTGGTTATAGTTATAAATTTATAATTCATATAGTTTATACAATTTTTTTAATATTCTATTTTAAGTTTCTAAGGGAATTATGATGGTGATCAAAATGGAACAAGGATATGAGATATATAGTACTTCTTTTTCTTCTTTTCCATCATCATCTGTTCTATTACCACATTTTTTTTTTTTTTTTTGGGGGGGGGGGAAAAGTTGGAGTTGGTGGTGGTTGTTGTGGTGGTGGTGGTGGTGGCAGTAAATTTAAGTACCTAAGGAAATGATGGTGATGGTGAAGATGGAGGGGTGTTAAAAACAACTTTTTCTGAGGAACATAATGGATCTTGGATAAGGTTAGCGTCTGTTTTTGCTGTGGATGTTGATGGAGATGGAGATATAAATGCTTGCGATGATTCTTCTACTGATAACTCTGAAGCCGAAATTTCTTTTCCTTTTCCTTCATCAGGTTCCATTACCACAACTTCGGGAATGGGTATATTTGGAATTGATGGTGGCAATGTTTTTTTATAAAACTTAATCAAAATACTTTCGCATTTGTCCATTTTTTTATCTTCATGCCCTGCAATGATGCGGTATTTACTTTCTTCTCTTTGACTTTCTTTAAATACATGAAAAGTTTCATCCACTTTTTGGATAATTTCTTCCTTGGTTTTCAGTTTCCTATTACCTGAATTGTATGTAATTAAATATTTTTCGTCTTCCTGTTCTTCATTAATAATCATTAAATTACGATATAGAGCATTAGGAGATTGTGATTTCCTTTTGCGTGATTGTTTCTTGTTAGTTAATTCAACCACTTCAGGTTGATTAGCAATTGTTGCCATGTCCATAACTGATGCTGAAGTTTTAGTTTGAGTGGGATTCTTCCTAACCATTGTAAGGTTTGGGAGTCAGAGAATAAATAATATCAGAAGGAAGGGTACTGTACTTTATATAGGAACGCGATGTAATATTTTTTTCATAAATACTAACACTCTTTCACTATAATGACCTCTTACAAATGGTTAATGCCTATTAGGGGATATAAAAATACATCATTAAATATCGAAAAAGCTTTCATGGGTAAAAAAGTTTCCCAATTGGGACAAAAACAACAATCATATTATGCAATAAATCCTTTAAAAATTTCATTAGAAACTTATGATGACATTGTATTAAATATTTGCAACATTAAATCTAAATCTACTAATTTTGAAAGCAACATGAAAGGAAAACAAAATATTGGAAATGAAAATATATCGTATAAGTATATACGAATATCTAAATTAACAAACCAACTGGTTAAGACAGATCTAAAATATTTCATAGCATTTAGTCAGTCAATCTGTCCTAGTTGTTACTTTGTAAATTGTGTAATTTGTATTGATCGAAATAAATTTAAACGTTACATGAGTAATTATAAAGTTTTAACTAGAAACTTAAATGATAGTTATCCTCGTTTTATAAAGTGCTCTCAATGTCATTTAATTTTCAAACCCCATGAAAAATTATTATCAAGTGTATTCCCAAATGCAAATTCAGTCCAGGGTCTTTCTAATGCTATTTTTCGTTATCTTAAAGTGAGAAACCGTATTTTTCGTCCAACAACAGGTGGATGGCAATGTAAAGCGTGCCAAACAAAATATGAACATTCATATGCTGAATTTAGAATTTACCTTAATCATATTTGGCAAGGAAATAGTTCATCAAAAGCAGATAATAATAACACTCATGATAAATTCCTCTTTAGAAACCCAAGAATATTATTTGAGCGACTTACAACCCAATCACAATTTGAATTAAGAAATGATCCTAATGAACTTAATTATAGTGTGCATATAAAGTTATCGAATGGAATTCACCGGTTAATTCCACCTTTAGCCTTCCTTATGAATCATCAACGATCATTGCCGTTTTACAAAAAACTTATTTCCGATCCTAGTGTAAATATGAGTAAAGTTAAAACGAGTTATGGATCAGTGTTGAGTCGAATGAAAAGTGGTAAATTTTCTTCTATACGTCAACATGGACACAATAAACGATACATTGGTTCAGCCCGCGTCATTATTACCCCCTGTAATGAACTTGAACCAGATGAATGTATTCTTCCTATTAGTGTATGGAGACGACTAGATTGTCCTCGTTATGTTCTTGCCCACCGTTATCCTACACTTGATGATAGAAATTTTACCTTACATCGGGTGAAAGCTTTTTGGATCTATCCAGTCATGGCTATCCCCACTAGCATTGTGCATGGTAATCATGCCGACTTCGATGGTGATGCCATGCAAGTTATTCCAGTAAGTCATAATGTGGCTTCTGAAGCTGAAGCCGTTATTCTTTTCCATCCTCGTACAAATTTTGTCTTACCAGGTAGTCTACGTTTAGCTTTTGATCATGATGAAATTTTAATGTTATATTACCTATATGGTCTTAATAGAAATGAAATTCATGGAGCTCTGTATCGTTTAGCTATAACTGAATCTTCCTCGAGAGCATATGATATATTCATTCATCTTAGAAAGATTTGTCATAAAATAACTAAAACTCAAAAAGTTTTTTCGATATCTTATAATGATTTACTACAGTTTATTCGTCAACCTACACCATCCTATGTTGATTTTGTTGAAAAAATATTTCCTAGTGTAAGTAATAATAATACTATAAAATGTATGATTCAGTCTGAATCATCTCGTTTTTCAATCGATCATTTATGGCAGATTGTCGGCAAAATAAATGAACGAGCTCATCAAAGTTTTCTTGAAGGAATGAACCGTCAAAGCTTTATTAAAATGGCCCAACTGTCACGTGATGCATCTAATAAAGACATAGCTCTATATGGATATGCTTATATAAAACTATTGTATTGTACTTGTTTACTTATTTGTGGTTATGACGGTAGAATTTATACACCACGTGGAATTCTCGCTGCTGACTGTCTGGAAGATATTTTATAATTTAGTTTAATTTTAGTGGAAGAAAAGAAAAGAAAAGAAGAACGAGAGAGAGAGAGAGTGAATGAGAGAGAGAGAGAGTGAATGAGAAAGAGAGAGAGTGAGTGAGAAAGAGAGAGAGAGAGAGAGAGAGAGTGAATGAGAAAGAGAGAGAGAGAGAGAGTGAATGAGAGAGAGAGAGAGAGAGAGTGAATGAGAGAGAGAGAGAGTGAATGAGAGAGAGGGAGAGTGAATGAGAGAGAGAGAGAGAGAGAGAGAGAGAGAGAGAGAGAGAGAGAGAGAGAGAGAGAGAGAGAGAGAGAGAGAGAGAGAGAGAGAGAGAGTGAATGAGAAAGAGAGAGAGTGAATGAGAGAGAGAGAGAGAGAGAGAGAGAGAGAGAGAGAGAGAGAGAGAGAGAGAGAGAGAGAGAGAGAGAGAGAGAGAGAGAGAGAGAGAGAGAGAGAGAGAGAGAGAGAATGAGAGAGAGAGAGAGAGAGTGAGAGAGAGAGAGAGAGAGTGAATGAGAGAGAGAGAGAGAGAGAGAGAGAGAGAGAGAGAGTGAATGAGAGAGAGAGTGAATGAGAGAGAGAGTGAATGAAATTATTTAGGATGTGGTGCTAGTTTATAAATTGACTTCATACACAGTTTAAACTGTAGATATGATAAATAAAACCCAGTAGGCTCAGAAATCTATATTGGTTGATTAAATGGGTAAAAGGGAAAGGAGTCAACTCCCAAACTAATGAAAAACATTTGCTTTCTCACTAGCAACAACGAACAATGAGACATAATGTCATATAAATTAAGAACCCCCCCCCCCCCCACCACTTCTCTCCACCGGGAGAGTAGCACCCTGAGCCCTCGTCAGACCTTCAGTCTGTGGCTCCAGTGTGCCTCATCCACATCGTGCTCAACCTGCTCCCAGCCACACACACCCACCGCTCCACAACACATTCAGTATCCATCTATCTTTTGACCAATCAATAAGCAACATACTGGTCGTCCTACTTCTGGAGGATTCACAGTAAGATTAAAGTTGTATTATTATTATTATTATTATTATTATTATTATTATTATTATTATTATTATTATCCTTTTGTCATATATTTGATTATTAAAGGTTTAAAACACTTTAGTGCACAAAAAAGTGAATGTCACCAAAGCATTTGCTATCCCACCACGAAGTAAATAAAGACGAAGATGACTCGCCGTAACACCCAAAATGTTCATACTCTTTCGTTTGTTACCAACCTCACAGTCATCCTACAGCGCTTATTTTGATATGACGGAACTCACAATAAAATTCCCCACCCAGACATATGCCTATCAATGTCTAATTAATGTTCCACACGAGTGTAGGAACTGGGCGAAGCGTTAGCCGTGATTTCAGCAGCGACAACACTGTTGTGATTGTACCCATGAGCATATTTTTTTTTTTAATTTGCTCATGTTTTTCAAGTTAACCGTTTTTTTTTTTTTTTTTTGGTTTGTATAGTGTTCGGAATAAAATTCTCTACATAGACATATGGATATAAATGTAGAATCATGATCGCGGCCAACACAAGAGTGTGTGGAGTGCGCGATTACCCACGTTGTGTCACCAATTCAATAGTCTCTCCTTCAAATTACAATACATTACCGTTTTCTCAAATAGGCACTGTAGTGCCTATTAGAGAAAACAAGAAATTTAATGGCAAACATATTCATACAAACCCCAAGTCGATGGAGTAGTATATACCCACTATAACACAGTCCGTAAATGTAAGTCGTGATCCGACAAGCACTTAAATAAATCTTCCCGTAAATCCAAATGAAGTTCTCAGAAAAGTGTTAATTAATTAAATTTAATTTTCAAATTATTGAACTGTCCTTTTTTTTTTTTTTTTTTGCCTCATTTTTCTCTGAAATGATATACTTTCATTATGAAATAGTCAATTTTTCTAATAAATTATGGTAATTTCCTTTTTTTTTTTTTTTACAGTTAAAGATGGTGTGGTGTTCATTATGCAGAAATTAAATAACTCTTAACTGTCCCATTTGGCATTAATAATGGATTTGCAGAAGAAGAAGAAAAAAACAAAAACAAAAAAAAAAAAGTTGAAAAAGAAAGATCATGATAAACAAACAACTGCTAATATTGATCTAGAAATTTTATTTATAGAAAACGATAAAGAATTAGATTATAAAGAATTAGATGTTTTTTACCAAATAACACTCTGTTCAAATACATTTTTAATCCATATTATTTTTCCCAATCTCTCTCCCGAGAAAAATAAATGGGTTAAGGATTATTTAATGACTGACAATAAATCAATATCATTCATTAGAATAACAGATATAATTAATCAACATTCAAAGTCATTAAATAGTGACAACCTAAAAATGTTGACTGTACTATTTGAAAGTGTTATCATCAAGTCAAGTAATGATGAAATTGATTAAACAAATGTAAAATGTTTCACTATATAAAAAACTAATTGTGTTATATTTATATGGCAGAAGAATATTATAGTATTATAATACAAGAACAAAAAAAATAAAAAAATATATGACAGTATATTTATCCTTCTTCTACCTTTCTCTTCTTGTAAACTTAAATATGAAACCCAAACTAGTTGAATTATCCATGCTAGATTATGTGTGGATATATTCATGGAATGTTGAAGAACAAGAATTTTATGGGATTCCAGTGCCTCAAAGTCAAATTCAAGATAGTGGTTTAAATCGTGAAAATATAGTACCACAAGACCCTATACGAGTAATTTTTGATGCATCAAATTTTGATCACTTAGTTTTAGTTACACAACAACGTGAACTATTTGATCGTTCTATGATATTTTTGTATAATTGTGGGCTGATAGATTATTATACTCTTGAAGCTGAACATAGTCAGAGTGGTCATTTGATTATGGGCGAAGCCTCATTGGAAGATTTGCAATTGGAAAAATATCGAGGTTACGCCGCTCGCGTTTTTTGTAAAGGTTATCGTAGGTGTATGGATCTCTTTAACTTTCTAAAATATAACTATCATCCATTTGGTATTAATGCTATGGGTAAATATTTTAATTCATACCAATGTTATTTTGACTGTGAACGACGACACAATCCAAAATTTCAATCTAGGGGTTTATTTAAAGTACATGACAATCAACTTGTTTTTGTGAGTGGGGATATCGACAACTTTTTCCCACCATATCGGATCCTCTCATTTGATATAGAAACTAGTCGGCATGATTTAACTGGTGCCATTCCTCTAGGGGATAGTTCAAATGATAGGTTAGTTGCTACTTCTTTTCAGACAGCAACTGTAATGAATGCCCAATATCCAACTGAATTAAGTGACATAAATACCCTTTTGGTTGTATATTATCCAAATTCTCAAAACAAAAATAGAGAATTTTCCATGATAACTAAACAAGGAATTTCGATCCATATTGAAATATTTTCTTCCGAAAAACAAACTCTTTCTCGATCTTTGGAGTTACTAAGCAAACCTCAACATATTTTTGCTACTGGTTATAACACTGATGGATACGACCATCCATTCCTCTTCAAACGAGCACTATTTCATGGTCTTTTACCTGGACATTTATTTTTCCACACTTACACTTTAAAGTCATATTGTGATATGAGAACCGTACCCCATATGACTCCACCTTGGATTTTAGATGTAGATGTTATGATTTGCCGTAAAAAATTTTTTCCAGTTGGTAAGTTTCTTGAACCACCTTCTGATAGTTTAGATGCTTGTGCAGAAGCTATACTGGGCCGCAATAAAGTAGATTTTAATATTGTAGCTATAAATAAAATGTATAAAAATTTAGAGGACAATGGAGAGGAACCGGATAGATTTTTTTTTGAAAATTTTCTAGATTATTGTACTGTAGATGTGGATCTGGTCACTCAATTGAATGGGCACCTTAATACTATTAGAATTACAATGGGTTTATCTCGTATGGGCGACCTTGACCCATACCATTGTCTTGGTGCCAGTTCTACAGCTATTGTGAGACGTTACCTTATAAATTTACTTAATTCAATTTATACGGCTCCTATTGACGAACATCTCATTAATAAAGTAAACTGTTATTCACAATCTCAATGGGAAATAGGTCGTATTCTTCCACAAAATCGATACGCTAGACATTCCATCGAACAAAAGGATCATTTGGATACAGGTAGAAAAAACACTTACAAAGGCGCTGAAGTTCTTGAACCGAAAATTGGAGTACATTTAGCTTCTAATACTCATTCAATATTTGTTTTTGATTTTTGTTCATTATATCCTAGTTTAATTATTGACTATAATTTAAATCGAGGGTTCGTGACTCGAATTTCACGTTGTCAACTCCCAGAAGTTGATGAAAATTTATTTCATATACTTATTATGGATGAAGATCCTTATTTTGCTTATGTTAGTGTTAAAGTCCAAGAAGGAAAACCATACACTCAATCACCATTACGTCAGATATGTGAAAAATTAGTAAATGAACGAGGTATTATGAAAAAATTAGGAATGACCACTCAAGCTAACGCTCTTAAGATTATGGTAAATTCTATTTACGGGGCAATGGCGGCCATTAAACTACTCGCAGATGAACTGGTCCCATGCATGGTTACTGGTTATGGTCGGTATCATCTTAATCGGGCTCAACATTTTTATACTAAAGATGAAAATGGAATTGGAGCGACAGTTTTATATGGCGACACTGATTCATTATTTCTGAAGGTATCTCGTTCAGCAGGAACTGGAGATGAATTGGCTAATCGTTATAATACTAATCTCAGACAAGATATACCTTCTACATGTTATCTCAAACTAGCTTTCGAAAATGCATTTGGTGTTCTAGTGCTAATAAAAAAAAAACATTATATGGCTATACAAGAAAGACAAGTTGGCAATAAATGTAAAATCAGTGGTTATAAAAAACGTATCAACCTTAGTAATCATCGTGACTTAACAAATTTATTGCAACATGTTCTTATGATTTTACGGGACAATGACCCAGCTCACATTTTTAAGAATATTAGAAATGAAGTAACACAATGGTTTAATCAAATAATAAATCAAAATGATGATGAGATCAACCACCAGCGGTTTTTGAGTACCATTAAAATTCGACCTCTTCATATGTATAAATCAACTAGTTGCATTCATTATTGCTTGGGAACTAAAATTGAGCAACTTCATCCAGGTACAATAACAGCAGAAGGTGGTACTCATATTTCATACTATACAATGGTACCATTAGTACCAAGGGCTTTAACTTTACCCAAGAGTGTGTGTCTATGTCCAGCTATTACATATAGACCCCAAATACAAATAATTAATCGTTTAATGGGAATAATTTCTGATATAGGCCAAACTGTTAATGCTCTTATTCAGACTGCTGATTCAGAAAATGCGTCTCAATATAGTATAGAAAACTTAAGCTTGGATTATCAAAAAAATGAAAGATATCAGCTGTATGAAAAACATGTTGCACATGGTTATAGAGTTTGTAATCTGAGTGCCTGTGAGCTTTTGTTAAATATTCCTTGCATTGAAATAACTTCAATATGGCCCTCATTTCATTACGAGTGTTTAGAAAATTCAAAATTTTATATGTCATCTTTGACTAGAAAACATAAATGGTGGTATAGTACTACTACTACTACTACTACTAATAATAATAATAATAATAATAATAATAATAATAATAATAATAATAATAATAATAATAATAATAATAATAGGAATAAGAAAAAAAAATCTGAATGTAATTTTATTTTACGTACAACTTTTCATTATGATAAGACCAAAAGAAAAATGTGGGTGACTCTAGATTCTGATGCTCAATGTCGAAAATTTAGCAATTTAAAAAATATATCACATTTTCTTTCTGGTAATGTAAGCAAACTGACACATTTGGTACCAACGATCTCAATGGTGAATAGTAGCAATATTAATAATACAGACATTTTATTCACATTAAATTCTAACTGTTTCGAAGAGATGTTAGCCTTTTTTATTTTTGTTTATAGTTTGGAGTGTGATATGTATGATATAATTATGGAAAATAAACAAAATAAGATAGATAATGATGATGATCGGTGGTTAATTATATTACCATTTGTCGCCATAAGGCGAGACACATTGGCAGAAAATTCATATTATACATTTTATTAAAAGTTATATATATATATATATATATATATATATATATATTTTTAAAAGTCAGTCAGTATATAATTAGGATATCAAAAGTTCATAACTCATTATATCATTTTGACTCTTTCATACAATGAATACCTCAGGATATTATGGTCAATATTTACCTTCTCCTACCTATCCACCAGCAGCAACAACACAACTACAGCAACAACAAACAATAATTCAGGCAAAAAATGCAACCTCAATATATCACCAACCAACGACTACAGATGGAATTTATCAATCTCACCCTCCTCCCCCTCAACTTCAAATGGAAGAAAAGTATTATAGCACCCTCAACTTCATCAACGAAGATGAAGAGGTTATGGAAATTATTGCAGAAATGCTGAACAAAGCTTCAAGTTCGAATTATTATATACTACCCAATGATCCACCTAATCTTCACAAAAAATTGATAACCATCGAAAATTTAAGAGAGTTGAATAAAAACAATATTTTAGAGAAATTAACTAAATTTAAAGAACAATATGAAAAACTCGGTAGTTCTGTATTTGAAGAAAAAATCAAGGCAAATAACCAAAACAACATGAAATATTATAGAATTAATAATGATTATTTAACTAGCTTAACCGTTAAGTTGTTGGAGGTCAAATGTTTTATAGTTTCGGGAGGAACAAAATTTGCCTTAGTACCTAATAAGATTGGAAATATTGAATTCGGTGAAGATATTCAGAAAATATTTGAAGAAAATCTAATCCAACCAATAGCTGAGGCATTAAAAATTGATAAACCTTCCCAGGGTAAAATCTGGAGCGCATCAATGTATATAGATGGTCATAAAGATAAACAATGTTCTTTAAAATGTAATGAAATACTTATACAAAAACAGCCACAATTTCAGAACGAGTGTTTGCGTCAACGTATAAATTTAGGTGTTCAATTTTGTCCTTTTGTGGCCAACTCTAAAGAAGATGAAGTTTACATGGGTTCGCCGCTAGGAAATATTTACATCAAAAATTCTAAAATATATGGGATTGGTCGTAACCGAATCCCTTACTCAAGTGAAACCTTTGTTGAAATTAGAGAATCTCCGTGTCCTGTTAATGCTTTAATTTCATTTGGTTTATCTGAAATTGGAGTTTTTAATAACAAAATAATTCTGTATCTACGTAATTTAGATTCTGTTTTTTATTCAGATGTCCCAGCTAACAATATCCGAAATCAAGCCTCTGATGCAATTAAACAAATTCTTTTAACTAATAATAGCATTAGGAAGAAACTAATGCCCAAATATAAAGATATTATTTCTAAAGTAATAGATGAAGTTCAGGTAGAAGAACCTATATGTAATGGAAGTGTCACAGCTGAAGAACCACCATTCAAACGAATAAAAATTGAGAAAAAAGTTAATGAGGATGATTTTAAAGAGGCAGAGAAGTGTAATTTAGATGTGGAAAATAGTAAAATAGTAGCTCCTTTAGTTGGAGAATTAAATGAAGAGGAGAATTGTATTAATTATGAAAATCAAGAGGAAGCAGCATTAAATTTCCTTAATATGTTCTAATAAGAAATTATACATTAAAAATGATAATGTAAAACTAAAAATTATTAAAAGAAATTAATAGATTTTTGTATTATTCCAATATGCTATATTTTTTTTTTTAACAAAACTAAATTCTATTTTTTTTTTTTTTTTTTTTAGTAAATCACCGTTTGTAAGGAAATTAGCCTAAAAAATTGCGAAATTCTTCTGAAATTGGTAGGTAAATCACATACTGGGAGCAAACAAGATTTGATATTAAAAGATAGTTGAGTGCTTCCGGCACCAACACCATGGAGAGAGGAGATAAAAAATGATCCTCCGGCTCCTTTTCTTTACAGTGGCACGCTGCCTCCCGGAGAGAGCGGACGTGTGTGTGTGTCTCTCTCTCACACAGGCTAGTGCTGTTAACGGGGTTTGTGACAGCCTGCTACCCTGGCAGTGTCTTGTGCTCGATTTTCCTAGTGGACCATATAAATATAGTAAATCACAGCAAATTTATTTCATTTCTTCTGTGAATTTTGATCGATTCACATATCAACCTTTTCCTGACACTAAAAGAAAATGAATGTGCTAATACTCATATTAATAGTTGGATTTACCAAAAGTTGTATGTGGTCCAAAAAGAAAAACACAACTACACCAATTACAACTTCCCACTTAATTGAAAATGAGAAAACATCAACAGCCCCTCTACCATCATGGGAAAATGTTACAGTGACGGAAACATCTACATTTGTCTCACTAATGATAACTTCAGAAAATGAGAGAGCAGCTTACAACACAACAACAACTAAAAAGAAAAAGATAACTAAACCTCTTATTAGCAACTCAACAACAGCCAAACCAAGACTGGTAGTAATATCAACAACCAACGACACCCATGAAGAGACGACAGCATCTACCTCTCAAGAAAACCAGGACTACGAGGAAACAGGAACTACTCCTCCCTCGACAACAACAACAACAACAACAACAACAACCATAACCACAACAACCAAAGACACCCATGAAGAGACGACAGCATCTACCTTTCAAGAAAACCAGGACTACGAGGAAACAGGAACTACTCCTCCCTCGACAACAACAACAACCATAACCACAACAACCAAGGACACCCATGAGGAGACGACAGCATCTACCTTTCAAGAAAACCAGGACTACGAGGCAACAGGAACTACTCCTCCCTCGACAACAACAACAACCATAACCACAACAACCAACGACACCCATGAGGAGACGACAGCATCTACCTTTCAAGAAAACCAGGACTACGAGGCAACAGGAACTACTCCTCCCTCGACAACAACAACAACCATAACCACAACAACCAACGACACCCATGAGGAGACGACAGCATCTACCTTTCAAGAAAACCAGGACTACGAGGCAACAGGAACTACTCCTCCCTCGACAACAACCAACGACACCCATGAGGAGACGACAGCATCTACCTCTCAAGAAAACCAGGACTACGAGGAAACAGGAACTACTCCTCCCTCGACAACAACAACAACAACAACAACAACCATAACCACAACAACCAACGACACCCATGAGGAGACGACAGCATCTACCTCTCAAGAAAACCAGGACTACGAGGAAACAGGAACTACTCCTCCCTCGACAACAACAACAACAACAACAACAACCATAACCACAACAACCAACGACACCCATGAAGAGACGACAGCATCTACCTCTCAAGAAAACCAGGACTACGAGGAAACAGGAACTACTCCTCCCTCGACAACAACAACAACAACCATAACCACAACAACCAACGACACCCATGAAGAGACGACAGCATCTACCTCTCAAGAAAACCAAGACTACGAGGAAACAGGAACTACTCCTCCCTCGACAACAACAACAACAACCATAACCACAACAACCAACGACACCCATGAAGAGACGACAGCATCTACCTCTCAAGAAAGCCAGGAGACTGGGCGAGGTGAAGGTTGGGGACGTCCGCTCTGTCCGGCCAACTGTTCTGAACCGAGCTCGGACCGGCGTATCTCAGTCCCTTCGGTAGACGCTAGGCTGCGTGGGCGTGTTCTCGAGCGGCGCGGCGTGCCCACAACAACAACAACAACCATAACCACAACAACCAACGACACCCTTGAAGAGACGACAGCATCTACCTCTCAAGAAAACCAGGACTACGAGGAAACAGGAACTACTCCTCCCTCGACAACAACCAACGACACCCATGAGGAGACGACAGCATCTACCTCTCAAGAAAACCAGGACTACGAGGAAACAGGAACTACTCCTCCCTCGACAACAACCAACGACACCCATGAGGAGACGACAGCATCTACCTCTCAAGAAAACCAGGACTACGAGGAAACAGGAACTACTCCTCCCTCGACAACAACAACAACAACCATAACCACAACAACCAACGACACCCATGAAGAGACGACAGCATCTACCTCTCAAGAAAACCAGGACTACGAGGCAACAGGAATTACTCCTCCCTCAATACCAACAACAACAACAACCATAACCACAACAACCAACGACACCCATGAAGAGACGACAGCATCTACCTCTCAAGAAAACCAGGACTACGAGGCAACAGGAACTACTCCTCCCTCGACAACAACAACAACCATAACCACAACAACCAACGACACCCATGAGGAGACGACAGCATCTACCTCTCAAGAAAACCAGGACTACGAGGAAACAGGAACTACTCCTCCCTCGACAACAACAACAACAATAACAACCATAACCACAACAACCAACGACACCCATGAGGAGACGACAGCATCTACTTCTCAAGAAAACCAGGACTACGAGGAAACAGGAACTACTCCTCCCTCGACAACAACAACAACAACAACAACCCTAACCACAACAACCAACGACACCCATGAGGAGACGACAGCATCTACTTCTCAAGAAAACCAGGACTACGAGGAAACAGGAACTACTCCTCCCTGGACAACAACAACAACAACAACAACAACCATAACCACAACAACCAACGACACCCATGAGGAGACGACACCATCTACCTCTCAAGAAAACCAGGACTACGAGGAAACAGGAACTACTCCTCCCTCGACAACAACAACAACAACACCAACAACCATAACCACAACAACCAACGACACCCATGAGGAGACGACAGCATCTACCTCTCAAGAAAGCCAGGCAACAACATCACCAGAAAGACCGGCCATGGCCACAACACCACCACCATGGGAAAATGATACAGCGACGAAAACATATACAGTTGTCTCAACCGAAGAAATAATAATTATTAAGGCAACCACCCCACCAACAACCGAAGAAAGCCAGTCAACTTTAGAAATAACAGAAGAAACTCCCAAAGAAGAAACCACCAACTCAACTATACCAAATGACACACAAGAAACAATCAATATCAATTCGACTGTTCTTATTTTTATTATTATAATTCCTATTTTTTTGATAAGTTTAGCACTTTTCATTTGGATTTATAATAACTTCTCATCTTATACATTAAATGAAGATATAGAATTAAACGACTCTAATCAGGTTAAAACGAAATATGATTTAATAAAAACTAAATTTTTCTAATCAATTTCTTGCTCAATAATTTCTGTCTTAATGCATTTATTGAATAATTAAAAGCAAAATAAATATTTGATCATTTATTATTCCATTTTTTTGGGGGGGGGCACATACACACACACACACACACACACACACACACACACACACACACACACACCCGGTTTGGTATTCTATTTACAGTATTAACATTTAAATTTATCCAATAAGAAGGTTAATTTGTTTTTTAAAGTTTCTAGGCCTATTAGCATAATATTTTCAGGCTTTAATGCACCTGAACTTTCAATATTGAAATAAAATTGTTTTCGTTTATTACAATCTTCCAGAAAATAAGAAGAAGTGTTGTTACAGCAATCAAAATCTATATTAATTGTCGGATTCCATTTGGCGTGGTTTTTGCCAATCCCCTTGATAGCATATGCTTTTAAGCATAATTCTTGTCCATTATTAAGTTTAACCAAAGGAATTGGGATTTCTTTGTGAAAAGATGGTATTATATCAGATGTTGTTATGAGGTATTGTTTGTCATCACGACATTTAACATCCAAAATAAATTCTACTGCACATTTCGTACAAAAGTTAATACATTGACATTTCCATGGAATCTTTAATTTATTAATGAATTCATCTGAAGGTATTGGAATTAGACCTAGACGATGAATAATGAACTCATCACTTAATATAGTTGTATTTTTTTTAATTTGAACCCAATCAATGGCTATAGTAGGAGTCTCAGCTATAAAAATCCGCCGCAATCCATTTACTAGAGCTAAATTTATATTTTCTATTTTAAATTGTATCATGTCAGGTGATAAATCTAAAATTTTAATTGTTATCTGATCTGTATTGATAGCCATGTCTTGAAATAATATTGTTTTGAATAAACCGTTTACTTAATATATAGTATGTAAGGTTACAATATATATTCATTTTAGGAATAAAAAAAAAACTTAAATTATCATGGAATACCGGAAAACCATACCCAGGTCATACATACAATTATCACTCTTTACCCATCATCAGTCATCCATCCCTCACCCATCTGCCCCTGGCACTGGCACTGGTACTGGTTCAAGAGCA
>NW_027189178.1:783939-801593 GCF_040958095.1 Procambarus clarkii | reverse complement strand
TGTACGCGCACTCCACACACTCTTGTGTTGGGCGATCATGATTCTACATTTATATCCATATGTCTATGTAGAGAATTTTATTCCGAACACTATACAAACCAAAAAAAAAAAAAAAAACGGTTAACTTGAAAAACATGAGCAAATTAAAAAAAAAAATATGCTCATGGGTACAATCACAACAGTGTTGTCGCTGCTGAAATCACGGCTAACGCTTCGCCCAGTTCCTACACTCGTGTGGAACATTAATTAGACATTGATAGGCATATGTCTGGGTGGGGAATTTTATTGTGAGTTCCGTCATATCAAAATAAGCGCTGTAGGATGACTGTGAGGTTGGTAACAAACGAAAGAGTATGAACATTTTGGGTGTTACGGCGAGTCATCTTCGTCTTTATTTACTTCGTGGTGGGATAGCAAATGCTTTGGTGACATTCACTTTTTTGTGCACTAAAGTGTTTTAAACCTTTAATAATCAAATATATGACAAAAGGATAATAATAATAATAATAATAATAATAATAATAATAATAATAATAATAATACAACTTTAATCTTACTGTGAATCCTCCAGAAGTAGGACGACCAGTATGTTGCTTATTGATTGGTCAAAAGATAGATGGATACTGAATGTGTTGTGGAGCGGTGGGTGTGTGTGGCTGGGAGCAGGTTGAGCACGATGTGGATGAGGCACACTGGAGCCACAGACTGAAGGTCTGACGAGGGCTCAGGGTGCTACTCTCCCGGTGGAGAGAAGTGGTGGGGGGGGGGGGGGGTTCTTAATTTATATGACATTATGTCTCATTGTTCGTTGTTGCTTAGTGAGAAAGCAAATGTTTTTCATTAGTTTGGGAGTTGACTCCTTTTCCCTTTACCCATTTAATCAACCAATATAGATTTCTGAGCCTACTGGGTTTTATTTATCATATCTACAGTTTAAACTGTGTATGAAGTCAATTTATAAACTAGCACCACATCCTAAATAATTTCATTCACTCTCTCTCTCATTCACTCTCTCTCATTCACTCTCTCTCTCTCTCTCTCTCTCTCTCTCTCTCTCTCATTCACTCTCTCTCTCTCTCTCATCACTCTCTCTCTCTCTCTCTCATTCTCTCTCTCACTCTCTCTCTCTCTCTCTCATTCACTCTCTCTCTCTCTCTCTCTCCTCTCTCTCTCTCTCTCTCTCTCTCTCTCTCTCTCTCTCTCTCTCTCTCTCTCTCTCTCTCTCTCTCATTCACTCTCTCTCTTTCTCATTCACTCTCTCTCTCTCTCTCTCTCTCTCTCTCTCTCTCTCCTCTCTCTCTCTCTCTCTCTCTCTCTCTCTCTCTCTCTCTCTCTCTCTCTCTCTCTCTCTCTCATTCACTCTCCCTCTCTCTCATTCACTCTCTCTCTCTCTCATTCACTCTCTCTCTCTCTCTCTCATTCACTCTCTCTCTCTCTCTCTTTCTCATTCACTCTCTCTCTCTCTCTCTCTCTCTCTTTCTCACTCACTCTCTCTCTTTCTCATTCACTCTCTCTCTCTCTCATTCACTCTCTCTCTCTCTCGTTCTTCTTTTCTTTTCTTTTCTTCCACTAAAATTAAACTAAATTATAAAATATCTTCCAGACAGTCAGCAGCGAGAATTCCACGTGGTGTATAAATTCTACCGTCATAACCACAAATAAGT
This sequence comes from Procambarus clarkii, assembly GCF_040958095.1. Lineage (NCBI taxonomy): Eukaryota > Metazoa > Arthropoda > Malacostraca > Decapoda > Cambaridae > Procambarus > Procambarus clarkii. The sequence continues at coordinate 799,929 of NW_027189178.1, read as the reverse complement.
AAACAAGTACAATACAATAGTTTTATATAAGCATATCCATATAGAGCTATGTCTTTATTAGATGCATCACGTGACAGTTGGGCCATTTTAATAAAGCTTTGACGGTTCATTCCTTCAAGAAAACTTTGATGAGGCTCGTTCATTTATTTTGCCGACAATCTGCCATAAATGATCGATTGAAAAACGAGATGATTCAGACTGAATCATACATTTTATAGTATTATTATTACTTACACTAGGAAATATTTTTTCAACAAAATCAACATAGGATGGTGTAGGTTGACGAATAAAACTGTAGTAAATCATTATAAGATATCGAAAAAACTTTTTGAGTTTTAGTTATTTTATGACAAATCTTTCTAAGATGAATGAATATATCATATGCTCTCGAGGAAGATTCAGTTATAGCTAAAACGATACAGAGCTCCATGAATTTCATTTCTATTAAGACCATATAGGTAATATAACATTAAAATTTCATCATGATCAAAAGCTAAACGTAGACTACCTGGTAAGACAAAATTTGTACGAGGATGGAAAAGAATAACGGCTTCAGCTTCAGAAGCCACATTATGACTTACTGGAATAACTTGCATGGCATCACCATCGAAGTCGGCATGATTACCATGCACAATGCTAGTGGGGATAGCCATGACTGGATAGATCCAAAAAGCTTTCACCCGATGTAAGGTAAATTTCTATCATCAAGTGTAGGATAACGGTGGGCAAGAACATAACGAGGACAATCTAGTCGTCTCCATACACTAATAGGAAGAATACATTCATCTGGTTCAAGTTCATTACAGGGGGTAATAATGACGCGGGCTGAACCAATGTATCGTTTATTGTGTCCATGTTGACGTATAGAAGAAAATTTACCACTTTTCATTCGACTCAACACTGATCCATAACTCGTTTTAACTTTACTCCATATTTACACTAGGATCGGAAATAAGTTTTTTGTAAAACGGCAATGATCGTTGATGATTCATAAGGAAGGCTAAAGGTGGAATTAACCGGTGAATTCCATTCGATAACTTTATATGCACACTATAATTAAGTTCATTAGGATCATTTCTTAATTCAAATTGTGATTGGGTTGTAAGTCGCTCAAATAATATTCTTGGGTTTCTAAAGAGGAATTTATCATGAGTGTTATTATTATCTGCTTTTGATGAACTATTTCCTTGCCAAATATGATTAAGGTAAATTCTAAATTCAGCATATGAATGTTCATATTTTTGTTTGGCACGCTTTACATTGCCATCCACCTGTTGTTGGACGAAAAATACGGTTTCTCACTTTAAGATAACGAAAAATAGCATTAGAAAGACCCTGGACTGAATTTGCATTTGGGAATACACTTGATAATAATTTTTTCATGGGGTTTGAAAATTAAATGACATTGAGAGCACTTTATAAAACGAGGATAACTATCATTTAAGTTTCTAGTTAAAACTTTATAATTACTCATGTAAACGTTTAAATTTATTTCGATCAATACAAATTACACAATTTACAAGTAACAACTAGGACAGATTGACTGACTAAATGCTATGAAATATTTTAGATCTGTCTTAACCAGTTGGTTTGTTAATTTAGATATTCGTATATACTTATACGATATATTTTCATTTCCAATATTTTGTTTTCCTTTCATGTTGCTTTCAAAATTAGTAGATTTAGATTTAATGTTGCAAATATTTAATACAATGTCATCATAAGTTTCTAATGAAATTTTTAAAGGATTTATTGCATAATATGATTGTTGTTTTTGTCCCAATTGGGAAACTTTTTTACCCATGAAAGCTTTTTCGATATTTAATGATGTATTTTTATATCCCCTAATAGGCATTAACCATTTGTAAGAGGTCATTATAGTGAAAGAGTGTTAGTATTTATGAAAAAAATATTACATCGCGTTCCTATATAAAGTACAGTACCCTTCCTTCTGATATTATTTATTCTCTGACTCCCAAACCTTACAATGGTTAGGAAGAATCCCACTCAAACTAAAACTTCAGCATCAGTTATGGACATGGCAACAATTGCTAATCAACCTGAAGTGGTTGAAATTAACTAACAAGAAACAATCACGCAAAAGGAAATCACAATCTCCTAATGCTCTATATCGTAATTTAATGATTATTAATGAAGAACAGGAAGACGAAAAATATTTAATTACATACAATTCAGGTAATAGGAAACTGAAAACCAAGGAAGAAATTATCCAAAAAGTGGATGAAACTTTTCATGTATTTAAAGAAAGTCAAAGAGAAGAAAGTAAATACCGCATCATTGCAGGGCATGAAGATAAAAAAATGGACAAATGCGAAAGTATTTTGATTAAGTTTTATAAAAAAACATTGCCACCATCAATTCCAAATATACCCATTCCCGAAGTTGTGGTAATGGAACCTGATGAAGGAAAAGGAAAAGAAATTTCGGCTTCAGAGTTATCAGTAGAAGAATCATCGCAAGCATTTATATCTCCATCTCCATCAACATCCACAGCAAAAACAGACGCTAACCTTATCCAAGATCCATTATGTTCCTCAGAAAAAGTTGTTTTTAACACCCCTCCATCTTCACCATCACCATCATTTCCTTAGGTACTTAAAATTTACTGCCACCACCACCACCACCACAACAACCACCACCAACTCCAACTTTTCCCCCCCCCCAAAAAAAAAAAAAAAAATGTGGTAATAGAACAGATGATGATGGAAAAGAAGAAAAGAAGTACTATATATCTCATATCCTTGTTCCATTTTGATCACCATCATAATTCCCTTAGAAACTTAAAATAGAATATTAAAAAAATTGTATAAACTATATGAATTATAAATTTATAACTATAACCACCATAATATAATAAACAAAAATATATAATTTTTTTTTTTTCCTAATATATATAGCTTACCATTTCATTCACTATAATTTAGTTCAACATGTTGAAGAACAAAATAGACATAGGACAGATTACATCACTATATCAACCTCCTCCAGATGGTTGTTATGCTGGTGTTGTTGTTGATAGTATATTTAAACATAGAAAACTGACAATAATGAAGAATATTGAAACTATTTTAAAAAGTCTTAATTATCAGCTTCTCTATTTACCATCAAAAAGTAATGAGAATAATGGCACTTATGATGATCTATTAGAGATGTTAGAGATACTTCCACCCAAACTACCAATATGTACCAATTCCTTTCTTGTTATTTATGTGACGCGTGGTAATGCAAATGGATACATTGAAGACGAAGAGTTACTAAATGTACCTCATTATAATAGTTCACCTCTAAATATCAGGCGGCTAGTCGAACAATTGAAAATGAAATTAACCGGCCCAGTCTTCAAAAAACATATATATTTATTGTGGTTACTGACAACAGTAGCAGCAAAAAAGACTCCTCAGAATCCTCTTCCTTTGTATCTTTTTATACAAAAGCTAACACTAATGTAATGTATGTTAGAACAGAGACATCAACCACATCTTGTTTAGACAAAATACTCCTAATGAATGCTGACCTAAGATCTATTGTATCAATTATTTTAGGGGAATTAAATTCTCTGTAACACTGTTATGAATATGAGAATATATATCGCTGGGAGTTGAATTTTCCAACTGACATAAATTATCAGACAGCTTACTGGGACGAATATTAATGTAATAATGTTGTCGACATTGTGGACATGGAACAATAATGGGCAACAGGCTAGGATAGCTATTTATAACATATGCTATGTTGGAATCTTTTCTAAACCGATCATCTTTCTGGCTATATTTGGCCAGTGTGTGGAATATTCGCCAATAAAATGGGCCCCAAAATTTTGTACCCATACGCTGAGGCAAAGGATATGTTTTTGTGGTAGCTGTCGTATAATGCAATGAACCGGGTGGAAATTTAGATGTGGCTGTTGAAATGAAAGATAATTCGCCTTCAACAAGAGGTACTGCCCCATCAGCTTCTAGTTTATTCAGAAGATCTACCAAATTTGAAACTCCATTAATGCGAAAGTTTGTCTGAAAAAGTTGTTGTAAATATTTTAAGCGACTGATATTATTTATTATATAGGTTTCTAAAGCAAAGAATGAAGGCTTAATTTTATATTTATTATTATTCTTAATTTTACTGTTAATAATAGACTGGGCCTCGAATAAGAAAATATTATGAAGTTCCTTGGGACTTTTTAGTTGGATACCATTATTATCTCTGTCATCATCACCATCTTCATCATCTAACATAAACCACCATATTGACGACTGTTTGAAGTGTATATAAAAAGGATGAAATTAAGATATTATTGGCGGACTGAATAGTTGATGAGTTGGTTTGATAAGAAGGGTTTAGAGCTTGAATGTAATAATCTAAGATTATTGAAAACGTATATAATATAAATGTGGTAAACATAAAATGGCTGGAAATTTTACGTTCCTTTTATTATCAAAAAACAGTTTATAATTGAAAAGACACTGCTGTTGCTGCTGCTTTTTCCATTTTTTGTATTTCTCTAAAAACAATATTATTGTTTTAATGATAATTTGTACATGACCCTGGTAACGGGAATATCTTGAGGTTATATTGAGATGATTTGGGGTTATTTAGTGTTCCCGTGACCGGATCCTAGTTAGACCAAGCCGCCAGTGACAGCTGATTAACTCCTAGGTACCTAATTACTACTAGGAATCAGGGGCATCAGGGTGAAAGAAACTCTACCTAATGTTTCTCGCGGGCACCCAGGATTTCGATCCAATGTGCGGTCAACTCAGCTGAGCAGAACAATTTTATTTCGTTAATTTAGATATGAGGTGAGTATTTTGGAAAAAGTTTTTTTTTGTTTTGAATTATCCTAAATAAAAAACAATAAGCAATGACTGTATTTTTAATAATAATATTATTCTTTATAACAGTTATAATAATTATTTATTTATGTAAAAGAGGAGAAAGAGGAAGAGACAAAAGGAATAGATACAGCAGGTGGAAGTGTAAGTGGCAGTGAAGGAGGAGGTGAAAGAACAGATGCAGGTGGTAGAGGAAGTGAAGGAAGAGGAGGAGGAGGAGGAGGTGAAAGAACAGATGCAGGTGGTAGAGGAAGTGAAGGAGGAGGAGGTGAAGGAACAGATGCAGATGGAAGAGGAAGTGAAGGAGGAGGAGGTGGCGACAAAGGAACAGATGCAGGTGGAAGAGGAAGTGAAGGAGGAGGAGGTGAAGGAACAGATGCAGATGGAAGAGGAAGTGAAGGAGGAGGACGGAGGTGGTGGCAAAGGAACAGATGCAGATGCAGATGGAAGAGGAAGTGAAAGGAGGAGGAGGAGGTGGTGGCAAAGGAACAGATGCAGATGCAGATGGAAGAGGAAGTGAAGGAGGAGGAGGAGGCGACAAAGGAACAGATGCAGGTGGAAGAGGAAGTGAAGGGGGGAGGAGGAGGAGGAGGTGGCGGCAAAGGAACAGATGCAGGTGGAAGAGGAAGTGAAGGAGGAGGAGGAGGAGGTGGCGGCAAAGGAACAGATGCAGGTGGAAGAGGAAGTGAAGGAGGAGGAGGAGGTGGCGACAAAGGAACAGATGCAGATGGAAGAGAAGTGAAGAGGAGGGAGGAGGAGGAGGAGGAGGTGGTGGCAAAGGAACAGATGCAGATGCAGATGGAAGAGGAAGTGAAGGGGGAGGAGGAGGAGGTGGAGGTGGCGGCAAAGGAACAGATGCAGGTGGTAGAGGAAGTGAAGGAAGAGGAGGAGGAGGTGGCGGCAAAGGAACAGATGCAGATGCAGATGGAAGAGGAAGTGAAGGAGGAGGAGGAGGAGGTGAAGGAACAGATGCAGATGGAAGAGGAAGTGAAGGAGGAGGAGGAGGAGGAGGTGAAGGAACAGATGCAGATGGAAGAGGAAGTGAAGGAGGAGGAGGAGGTGGTGGCAAAGGAACAGATGCAGATGCAGATGGAAGAGGAAGTGAAGGAGGAGGAGGAGGTGGTGGCAAAGGAACAGATGCAGATGCAGATGGAAGAGGAAGTGAAGGAGGAGGCAAAGAAATTCTTCAAGGCCTATTACAATCTTCTTCAATTAGTCAAATAGAAAATTCTGTGCCTCAGGAACTGGTACAATTCTCTATGACTCAACAGGGAAACAATACAACAGGAAATCAATTTTAGAATCACTATTCTTCCCTTTTATTGAGGAAGATATAGAATAAAAACAGGTTTTTTCATTGTTCCTACATTACCATTATCATATAATCTTAAGAATAAATTTGAAATTGAAAATACCATAGTAAAAACCTTTTAATACCTTTCTTATTAATTATAATAATGCTCACAAATATTGGCATAATAGTGAATCTTTTCACATAAATAAAATATTGCAAAATTGTTTATATGATAAAGGATATTATTCCAAAAAACCCAATTGTTTTAATATTTCCATGGAATATTTCAGATAGTGTTGACGTTACTGATTTCAGTGAAATACGAGATGTCCAGTTAAATAATCATATAGAATCAATACGAGTAAGATCACAAAATGAATCCAAACCAATTTACATGAATAGACTCTGGATATCATGTACCCATGCAGCCAGTCAAGATTTATTTATACAGGATTTTCAAAATATGATTTCCCAATGGAAGAAGATTCATTACCGCCATTTGGTGGTAATGAAACTTGAACTTCAAGAAGGTAACAATGAAGTGGAATTTAAAATTGAGACAAGGAACATTATATTTAAAAATATAAAATTGAACATTAAGGTAGAGGGGTCTGAAGATATGGATATGGTAGAAGAGGTGGAGGGAAAAAAAGGAGAAACTGGAGAAGGAACCACCATTTTCATATAATCCCAATAGACCATTATATACTACTACAGTTCGTTCTCTTCTTTCCTTCCTTCAAAAATATCAATTATCCTCCTCTCTTTTTTGTTTTTTAATGATGGTAAAATTATCATATTATTTTTAATAAACTTGAATCCAATTCAAATTTCTATAAAAGTTATGATACAAAAAATCTAAATAATAGAACAAAATGAAGGAAAGTAGTCATGTACCTATGCCAAATATCAGGATGAGATGATATTGTTGAACCTCTCCCCCTACTCCTGGTAACCCCAAAATACTATGATGTCAACAGATGGGAGCAGACAGTAGAGAATCCAACATTTGTAAGGATTATGGGGAAAATTTATTTTCTCTGTTTATTACTTCAGCCAACAACATATCCTTCAACATCGATCTTAACATACGTCTGGAATACACCATCATACAGAGTGTCTCTCGACACCAACCAAAAATTTGGGTATCATGAGCTTCAGGATGGCCATAATGAGGTGGAATGTAAGCTGTTAGCTAAAAATATTAATGACCTAGTTCCATTTGATAGAATTAAATTTAATATCAATGTGGAAAGTGATTAGTAATAAGAAGGAAAAGAGGACGAGGATAAGGAGGGAAAGGATGAGAAGTCAGGATTGTGTTGGGACCTTCAGTGAGTGGTCCACACTTGATTAGTGTAAAACAGCTAATAATAATGTAATGATATAAATTATCGTTTCTCCCAATCTCAAAGTGCTTAATCTGTATTTTTTATATATATATATAAATATAATAAGAAACCAAAACAATTTTTTTTCTAAATATGAGCTTCAAAAAGGGAGGAAGATATGATGGATTTTTTCTAGTTAATAATTTAATAAAGTCTCAAGCAATTACAGCCCCCTCTATTCTACAATTTGCTGCTGCCAATTATGGTTTAGATGATTGTCTAGGTACTCGACTGCTTTTAGAAAAAAGACAAGGATTTGGTGGAAACAAATGTATAGAAAAATTTAATCTAGGAAAATATATATACCAGTCTTATCAAGAGGTCAATGAATTGGTAATTAAATTCGGCTTGGGTTTAAACTATTATTTTAACTTTAATAATAATAATAATAATGATAATAGGGTAAATCAACAACAATCGATTGCCATATATTCTGAAACACAGAAAGAATGGCTTATTGCAGCTCTTGGATGCCTTAGACAACGGGTAATTGTCGTCAGTCTTCCAACAAACTTACCCCCTAAAACAATTATCAATTCTCTTTTGGAAACAGAAATTCGAATTATTATTACCTCTTGTGGACCATTATTAGCTAAACTCCAGAAGGAGATTTTACCTACTTGTCCTCAAATAGATTATGTCATTATCTTAGATGATCATATCAATAAAATAGGACCAACAGTTTCACCATATAAAACGAGTGACAATTTTAACATAATTTCATATTATAGTTTAATATTTGCCGGCCAAGAAAATGAGGATATATGTAAGGATAATATTAAATATATTGATGAGAGTGATGTGGCATTTATCATGTATACCTGTGGTACTATTGACGAACCTAAAGGAGTGAAGTTAACTCATGGTAATATTTTCTCTGCGGTATCAGCATTTTGTATTCGTGCTGATTATCGACAATTGGGGAACTTATACTTAGCATATCTTCCATTGGCTTATGTCACAGAATTAATAATTGAATTATCTTGTATTGCTATGAATATTACAATTGCCTATTCCTCACCCTCTACATTAACTAACAAAAGTCCGCAGATCTTGGAAGGATGTCATGGGGATTTTATTGAAGCTCAACCTACTTGTGTTCTTTTTGTATCCTCTATGTTAAAATATATAATGAATGGAATTACAAAAAATAATTATTCAATTTGGGATCATATAGCCTTTGAAAAAAAAAATAAACTGAAATGGATTACTCATGTTTGGGATAAATATATTTTACGGAAAATATGTGAGCAGTTTTTTGGTAATCGATTGATGACAGTTATCATTGGAGGTGATTTAATTTCAAAAGAGTCATACCAAAAGCTTCGAACGCTATTCAATTGTTCAGTAATAATAGGGTATGGTACCACAGAAACTACGGCTTGTATTACTAGCAGCAACAAAAGTGATGATGTATTACATTGTGGTGATCCTAATTATAGAGTAAAACTATCATTAATTGATTGGATTGAAGGAGATTTTAAAACGACAGATAAGCCGCATCCTAGAGGGGAAGTTGTAGTGAGTGGTCCTATGGTGGCCCGAGAATATTCAAGGATTACTGGAAAAGGAGATGATGGTGGAGATTTTTTCTTATCCAAAAGAGGTATTTGGAGTTTTAAAACTGGTGATATTGGGGAGATTAATTGTGAATCAGGAATGTTACGCATAATTGATCGTAAAATAAATTTCCAGAGATTAAAGAATGGCGAATATGTAAGTTTAGGTGAGATCGAATCTCTCCTAAAGACTCACCCTCTAATTGATAATGTATGTGTTTATGTTTATCCAAATTCTAATATAATCTTAGCTTTAGTTGTGCCATCGCCTCCTATGATTATAAAGATGAGTACCCATTTAAATATTCATTCGTCAGATGTAAGGGTACTTTGTCGACATTCCTGTATAATTAAAACCATTTTAAATGAGATTAGGGCTTATGGTAGGAAATATGGAATTTGTCATTTACCTTCAGCAGTATATCTCTGTCAATTTCCGTGGACTCCAGAATCTGGTTTGGTTTCCTTAACTTACAAAATTAGGCGGCATGTCATTTTCAAGTATTATGAGGAAAAATTGAAAGCCATGTATGTGGCCCTTTTAAAATAAAAAATATAAAAGGGAATTTTAATGATTGATTATCCTCCTCCTCGTAATCTTAATACCAAGTGGAGGGTTGAATCCTTTTGAATATTATAATCACTTATAGTGTGTTGATCATCTAACTGTTTCCCGGAAAATATCAACCTCTGTTGATCTGGTGGTATACCTTCTTTATCTTGAATTTTGTTTTTTACACTTTGAATAGATTCATTAGACTCCACATCTACTGTTATTGATTTTCCAGATAAAGTTTTTACAAATATTTGCATTTTGGTAATTTGTTTATTTTTATATATATATTTTTTTAATAATAATATATAATTTTATAATAATAAAAAATATGAATGTTGAACATAACTCTTATGATTATAAAGGATATCTCAATAAATTAGAAGAGTTAAAAATGTACCAATTAAAGTTAACTTATTACTTATTTGATCAAACTAGAATATTATGTTATAATATTACTATTGAACTGGAAAACATGATTGAATATACAAAAAAAATACAAATTATAACAAGTAATATTTATGAACATAATCAATTTAGAATTCTTATGTATCTAATTAAACATAATAGGATTCCTGTTCAACTTGCATCGAGTGATGAAGAAGTATTTTCACATATTCAAAATAAAAATAAAAATACTTCTATAATTATGACTGAAAAATCTTATCATCATCTTATAGTTATGAAACATATTATTTTAAAATTATTTAAATTCCAAAAAGATCTATTTTATTATATATATGTTTTGTATTCCAAATTATTATTTATTATAAGTGGTATGGAAAATTATACGAAAATATTTAATTTTTGTATTCTAAATAATTAATGTTGTTATCCCATCTTCTACTTTTTAATATACTTTTCAATCCTTTTTAGTATTTTTTTTATTTTTTGGTATAAAATAAATACTTTTTAGAGGGCTTCTGCTTTGGTTTGTTTTACTCACTCTATTATTTAAAATTTGATCTCTTTTGTTCTTTTTAGGTTGATTTGACCTTAAACTCGAATTTGGGGGACTATTATTCCTACTGCTACTACCACTACTACTACTACTAGTACTAGTACTAGTACTATTTTGACGTATTTTTTTCATATTTATATTTCCACGATTTTTATTGCCTGTTATACTACTTTTTTTTCTTCTACTTTTATTTCTATTTATATTTTTACTTCTACTTCCACTTGTACTTCTACTTCTACTTTTACTTCTTTTACTTTTAATTCTACTCCTACTTCTACTTTTATTTTTACTACTTTTACTTTTACTTCTACTTCTACTACTTTTACTTCTACTTTTACTTCTACTTTTTTTGTTCAAAATTTTATAGTTTTTCGCCAACATTATTTCTCTATTTTTTGTATAGAAATATTTATAATTAGTTAAAATATTCTTTAATATATCTGAAGGATTATCTTTGATTAATTTATAGGGAAAAGATCTTATTAGGTTATGATTATTTTTATATTTATTAGGTAAGTAAGCTACCATTGCCGTTATTTTATTAGATGCAATATCTGTTTTTTTATGTAAAGATATCACAAGTTCATAATGTAAATGAGTAAGATCTTTAGTTTCTATAATATGTATATTATTTGTATTTTTATGGTAAGGTTCAATGACTCTGTTAATTAATTTACTGATATGCATAGGACTGTAAAAAGGTGTGTATATGTCAAGTATTCCAGATTCAATTATTGGTTGGTCCTCATTATAAAAACAATTATTTATAAGATGATGTATAATACTGTTCTTTATTATATTAATGTCTTGTGTTTTTTGCATGAGAAGAGTATGCCATAAATTTGTAAGAAGAGAAAAGTAAATTAATTTCGAATCAAAACGTTGTAGTAATTTGTAAGATTGAGGCGCCTTTTGTTTTAATATTTTAATAAACATTTCTTGATCATATTTAATTGTATGATAACTAATTAAATTTGAGGCTGGTTTAGTAGTTAAACCAGCGATATAATATATTTGTTGGATGAAAATTTCAGAATTGTGCTCACTCCAAAATTGAACTTGATGATTACTAATACTAACCTCATCTATATTTTTTGTTATTGAGTACATTATATAAATTAATCGATTGAGAGCTAACCTACAAGATGATTCCGATAAACCTGGATATAAATCATCAATATAAGTATTATTTTGGTTGAATGTCAACCTTAATAAATTCTTTTCTGAAGAATTATTATTAATTTGGTATATATATTTCAGTGATGTAGTCATTATGCTTATTATTTTTTATTACAATAAAAAAAAAGCACCCCATAATCAAAATAATATGTAAACTAATTTTCCAATATCTACTACCTCTACTTATATCCCAACAATTATAGGTGAATGTGATGAAATTCATTCACTCTCTCTCTCTCTCTAAAATCTTAAAGCTGCTTGGTGACCTAAAATCTTAAAGCTGCTTGGTGACCAAGTTGACCTTGTGGATACGTTCATGGCCCGACTCGATGACGAGGCCGAGGACACAGTGGAAAGTCTACTATTACCTCCTGCCACATCTGCCCAAGGCATGGGTACCACCTTGAGTGAACTACAAAAAGCTGACCCTAGTCTTGTAGAATGTCATATGTCATATGACTTAGATCTCTCTAAAGAGGAAATTGAGGATGCAGCCACTGGTTATTACTACAATGATCAGATTTGGAAAATAAATATGACTACAGTCGAACACTATGGTAGTAACTCCCAGGCACCTTGTGTGTACGTCATATTAAATCAGTACTGGAAAAGAGTGGTAAAAGATGTTACTTTTTAATATAATATCATAATGATCCTTTAAGAGGAAATGACGTCATATCATTCTGACAGTATATATATTAGTGAATGTAACTCTTAGGCTGTTCATTTGTGCTAATTCACATGGAGAACAAAGAGGCTGGGGCCAAGATAAGCCCTCGTTACCTCGAGTTTAACAGTGAAATAGGGAAAAGTATTAAACTTTACAAGTTAGAACATTTCGTCTATTGGTGGGAAAGAGAATTGCTTGTGGAGCCATACCTTCTGAAGGACGATCATGAGGATGCTCTGACTATAATGTAGGATACCTCCTGAATGACAATCAGTTGAGGATGCTCTGACTTATAATGTGGGATACCTCCTGAATGACAATCAGTTGAGGATGCTCTGACTGTCATACTGAAGCGTATGATACCAATGATAACGCATGATACCATTCATTAAGTTATCTTCTCAGCTCATTACCACCAACTTTTTCGCCAGAAAAATGGATGGAATTGAAATATCTATTCCCATAAATGTAAAGGTTGAAGCTTATCATCTTCTTTCCTCACAAATTGTAAGTATTAGTTATCATTCTCTTTCATTATTATATGTCGTACCTAGTAGTCTTTATGAGTTAATTTAGGTTAGGTAGCCGAAAATTTTAATAATATTTATGAAAATACATTGATTTTTTTTTTTAACAGGCTGAAGGAAGGATGGATGTTATTCTACATTTACCTTCTACTCTCCCTGACCTTTTTACCCAATTATCATATAATATACTGATGATTGATACTTCAACTTCAATGAGTGTTTATTGGTCAGCATTAATGAACCAATGGAATAAGTATATGGCTCCTATTTTAGAGAAGTGTGGAAATGAAACTGTTAGGTATACCTTTAGTGATGTTATTGAGAAAAAGGGATGTAGCCCACAGATTCAAAAAAGTGATTTTAGAAATAGTTCTACTGATTTAATCGGAGCATTAAAGAAAATTCAAGAGGAAATTGAAAGTTGTCAATCAAAAGATATTAAAGTGTTTTTTATTACTGATGGCTTCCATAGTGTATCAAGAGATAAGGCTGAAACTCAACTTGAAAAAATGAAATGTCCTGTTGGAAAAAAGTGTGAATTTTTTGTGTTAGGAATTGGGAAAGAATATCCAGTTAAACAGAGTTTATTTTTACAAGCACAACTTAATACTGGAAATACAATACCAAATTTATTTCAAGTACTTGAAATGGATGATATGGAAGATGTAATGAAGAATATAAGTAGTCATTGCAGTTCTGTAAAAATACGTTTATCTGTAGAAGGCTCTTTATTGCCTGGTGGAACATTAGAAAGTGAATTTTATCTTGATGAGTATGTTTATCTTAAACAATATAATGGTGAAAAAATATACATGTTTACAAATAGCAAAACTGAATATATTCTTCATTTACAATTTCAAGATTTAAATGTAAAAATAATGGATCAACTGATTACACAATGGAATCGGAGAATAATTCAAATTTATAACAAAGACAAAGAGAATTTTTTTTTTTGAGAGAGATTATTAACATAGAAAAGAAAATTTGTGATGAACTATTTCTAAGGATTATGAACATAAAAGATGTAAGAGGTAATTTTACTGGGCGTTTTAAGGGAGTTTACACCAATATTGAAACTAATCTCAGGGAAAAAAATCAATGGAATAAAGAAACTTATTGAGGAAGGGCAATATCTTAAAGAAATTGAATTAGCTGGTGTAGTTTTGAACTCAATAACAGTATCAAGTCACTACTATTCAAAGAAGGCCTATCAACTAAAAGGATATACTGACAATGACTTTAAAAAGGATATAGATGATTTTGTGAAAATATTTGAAAAAGTAAAACACCATATTCTTGCATTACAAGTTTTACCGGAAAATTGTTGTAGGATTTCTCTCACTTCAACAGTCAGTGATTTACAAGAACCAAAATTTCTAACACTGTTAAATTCAGTCAATAAATTCCAGTTATCGACTGTTTGGAACATAACAGGCATTCCTGTACTTTTTCGTAACTTAAACTGTACAGTCTTAAATATTTGGTCATATAATATTATTCAAATTGTTGAAGCCCCCTTTGATTTAATTGGAGTGACAGCCCTTGTGGATTTTGTTAACATATATGGGGAAGTTGGTCATAAATACAATGAAATTGAAATTATTAATGGTAAACAAGAAACTCGCTTTAATGCTATTATACCAATTTTCACACCTGAGGAGGCTCATGTTATGGGATCACTGATGGAAACTAACCTTTTTGCTAAAATGATGACTTTTGCAGTTTTGAGGAATCCGATTATTAAGGATCACAATGCTTCATCTAGGATCATTAGCTGTCTTGTTGATAAAACTCTTTGAGAAGTATCCAATTAAAAGCCGACCCAAGTATGTTTGTAGAATAATTAATAGTATTCAAGCTACTGTTGTTAATGGATACATGAAACGATGGAAACTGAAAAAATATTGGGAGATTTTGAAAAGTGAAAATAATATAAATCAAGCATTAATGACAGAGAGTATCTTAAAATTTGATGGAATATCTCTTAAGTGTGAAACGCTAATTAAACCCATGTTCATAATGTATATGATGATGAGAGATAATAACCCAGAGTCCCCTCAGAATATGAAGACTTTAATAAAGAGAATCATGAAAATAATCATTTTAGAATATGTGGGCAGATGTGTTTGTAAAGGCAAATTTGAGTATCCTTACTCACATTTTTTTATCACCCCTGATAAATATAAGAAAGAGAAGCAGAAATGTTTGGAACATAATGTTGAAGAATCTGAATATAATATAGAAAATTATTATACATTACATGAAGTTCGAAAAGCTTTAAAACATTTAGATGTGACCAAACTTTGTCCAGCCAATATTTTTCCTTTAAAGGAAATACAAATAAATGGTGAGAAAATTGCAGCCCTTTATTCATGGTCTCATGCAGGAGATTTGTCTTTAAAAACTTTGAGGATATTTGTCATAGAGATGATGAAGGAATTTGAAGAGTATGAAATCGAATTAGTATTGAATGAGTTGTTTAATGACATTTTTTTTTTTAAATGTTTGTATCATGCTTTGAAGTTTCCAAGCTCTCGTGAAAGACTAAAAAAATTTGAGCAAATTGAGGACTATGATAAATGTCGCTTTAATATTAGAAATGAGATGATTAGAGAAGTCATAGAGAAATGGAATCTCAGAGATATTTAAAAAAAAAGTGGAAAAAAATTGGGTGATGTCATACATGAAAGTTCACCAAGAAATATTGAATCCAATGACACCTAAGGAAATAATGGATAAAGTCCATCAGATGGGATTGTTTAATTGTGAGAAAACATCATTCCATGATATATATATATTCAGATATGATGTTAAAATCTTAACAAATGCTTGTCAGATATCCACTTGCCCCTATTATCTAATTCCCAGTAAGAATTGTGGTCAACATTTATTTATAGAACGATCCCAAATGGGCGAGGCCTTTCCTCATGCTCTTCACAAAACAGCTCATAAGACTAAATATAGTATTAAAAAAGGTCTTGAAGAATTTCAGAATGGAACATATAC
>NW_027189178.1:746790-783439 GCF_040958095.1 Procambarus clarkii | reverse complement strand
TCGACGTTTCAGCCGGATTAGAGCGGTTTTACGTGTACATCTTCCATCGTTAATATAAACGGAAAATCAAGAACATTATAGTTAATTCTAATGAAAACACATTGTTTTTTATCATTTTTATTGGAAACAACATTGTCATATGTCTTTTCTTGGAACTAAATAATACGAAAACTCGCTCTATGATTTGAAGTTAAAATCCTCAAATATGGTTATATAGTGACTTTTTTCACGTTTTTCATGTAGTTTGATATTACGAAAATATATTCATTTTTACCAATATTTCGATACTATTTCATGTAGTATTACGATATGTGATTTGGCCCTCAAATCTCAGAATTTCGCATAATATTGCATTTTAGGCAAGTTTTCTTGCATTTTGTTTCGTACGAAAAATCATCGGATATAGCAATATTTTGACGTTTATCATCTCCTTTTCCTTCATGTGATTTAAACAAAATATCATCGAATTAGGCAATATTATGCCGTTTTCCACGTTTTTGTGAATTTTCAGTCCATGGGTTTTAATTCATATATATACGATAAAAATGATGCAAACACACAATTGATTAGATAATACCTTAAATACTTCATTTTCAATCATCTATTTGTTTCTCGTTAAAATACTGAGTATGATATTGAAAAGGGGAGAAGTTCGGTTTTTATTGCATATATCGACGTTTCAGCCGGATTAGAGCGGTTTTACGTGTACATCTTCCATCGTTAATATAAACGGAAAATCAAGAACATTATAGTTAATTCTAATGAAAACACATTGTTTTTTATCATTTGTATTGGAAACAACATTGTCATATGTCTTTTCTTGGAACTAAATAATACGAAACCTGGCTCTTTAATTTGAAGTTAAAATCCTCAAATATGGTTATATAGTGACTTTTTTCACGTTTTTCATGTAGTTTGATATTACGTAAATATATTTATTTTTACCAATATTTCGATACTATTTCATGTAGTATCACGATATGTGATTTGGCCTTCAAATCTCAGAATTTCGCATAATATTGCATTTTAAGCAAGTTTTCTTGCATTTTGCTTCGTACGAAAAATTATCGAATTTAGCAATATTTTAACGTTTATCATCTCCTTTTCCTTCATGTGATTTAAACAAAATATCATCGAATTAGGCAATATTTTGCCGTTTTCCACGTTTTTGTGAATTTTCCGTCCATGGGTATTAATTCATATATATATACGATAAAAATGATGCAAACACATAATTGATTAGATAATAACCTTAAATACTTCATTTTCAATCATCTATTTGTTTCTCGTTAAAATACTGAGTAAGATATTGAAAAGGGGAGAAGTTCGGTTTTTATTGCATATATCGACGTTTCAGCCGGATTAGAGCGGTTTTACGTGTACATCTTCCATCGTTAATATAAACGGAAAATCAAGAACATTATAGTTAATTCTAATGAAAACACATTGTTTTTTATCATTTGTATTGGAAACAACATTGTCATATGTCTTTTCTTGGATCTAAATAATACGAAACCTCGCTCTATGATTTGAAGGTAAAATCCTCATATATGGTTATATAGTGACTTTTTTCACGTTTTTCATGTAGTTTGATATTACGTAAATATATTCATTTTTACCAATATTTCGATACTATTTCATGTAGTATCACGATATGTGATTTGGCCTTCAAATCTCAGAATTTCGCATAATATTGCATTTTAAGAAAGTTTTCTTGCATTTTGCTTCGAACGAAAAATCATCGAATTTAGCAATATTTTAACGTTTATCATCTCCTTTTCCTTCATGTGATTTAAACAAAATATCAACGAATTTAGGCAATATTTTGCCGTTTTCCACGTTTTTGTGAATTTTCCGTCCATGGGTATTAATTCATATATATATATACGATAAAAATGATGCAAACACATAATTGATTAGATAATAACCTTAAATACTTCATTTTCAATCATCTATTTGTTTCTCGTTAAAATACTGAGTAAGATATTGAAAAGGGGAGAAGTTCGGTTTTTATTGCATATATCGACGTTTCAGCCGGATTAGAGCGGTTTTACGTGTACATCTTCCATCGTTAATATAAACGGAAAATCAAGAACATTATAGTTAATTCTAATGAAAACACATTGTTTTTTATCATTTGTATTGGAAACAACATTGTCATATGTCTTTTCTTGGATCTAAATAATACGAAACCTCGCTCTATGATTTGAAGTTAAAATCCTCAAATATTGTTATATAGTGACTTTTTTCACGTTTTTCATGTAGTTTGATATTACGTAAATATATTCATTTATACCAATATTTCGATACTATTTCATATAGTATTACGATATGTGATTTGGCCCTCAAATCTCAGAATTTCGCATAATATTGCATTTTAGGCAAGTTTTCTTGCATTTTGTTTCGTACGAAAAATCATCGAATATAGCAATATTTTGACGTTTATCATCTCCTTTTCCTTCATGTGATTTAAACAAAATATCATCGAATTAGGCAATATTATGCCGTTTTCCACGTTTTTGTGAATTTTCAGTCCATGGGTTTTAATTCATATATATATACGATAAAAATGATGCAAACACATAATTGATTAGATAATAACCTTAAATACTTCATTTATAATCATCTATTTGTTTCTCGTTAAAATACTGAGTAAGATATTGAAAAGGGGAGAAGTTCGGTTTTATTGCATACATCGACGTTTCAGCCGGATTAGAGCGGTTTTACGTGTACATCTTCCATCGTTAATATAAACGGAAAATCAAGAACATTATAGTTAATTCTAATGAAAACACATTGTTTTTTATCATTTGTATTGGAAACAACATTGTCATATGTCTTTTCTTGGATCTAAATAATACGAAACCTCGCTCTATGATTTGAAGTTAAAATCCTCAAATATTGTTATAGTGACTTTTTTCACGTTTTTCATGTAGTTTGATATTACGTAAATATATTCATTTTTACCAATATTTCGATACTATTTCATGTAGTATCACGATATGTGATTTGGCCTTCAAATCTCAGAATTTCGCATAATATTGCATTTTAAGAAAGTTTTCTTGCATTTTGCTTCGTACGAAAAATCATCGAATTTAGCAATATTTTAACGTTTATCATCTCCTTTTCCTTCATGTGATTTAAACAAAATATCAATCGAATTAGGCAATATTTTGCCGTTTTCCACGTTTTTGTGAATTTTCCGTCCATGGGTATTAATTCATATATATATACGATAAAAATGATGCAAACACATAATTGATTAGATAATAACCTTAAATACTTCATTTTCAATCATCTATTTGTTTCTCGTTAAAATACTGTGTAAGATATTGAAAAGGGGAGAAGTTCGGTTTTTATTGCATATATCGACGTTTCAGCCGGATTAGAGCGGTTTTACGTGTACATCTTCCATCGTTAATATAAACGGAAAATCAAGAACATTATAGTTAATTCTAATGAAAACACATTGTTTTTTATCATTTGTATTGGAAACAACATTGTCATATGTCTTTTCTTGGAATCTAAATAATACGAAACCTCGCTCTATGATTTGAAGTTAAAATCCTCAAATATTGTTATATAGTGACTTTTTTCACGTTTTTCATGTAGTTTGATATTACGTAAATATATTCATTTATACCAATATTTCGATACTATTTCATATAGTATTCACGATATGTGATTTGGCCTTCAAATCTCAGAATTTCGCATAATATTGCATTTTAGGCAAGTTTTCTTGCATTTTGCTTCGTACGAAAAATCATCGAATATAGCAATATTTTGACGTTTATCATCTCCTTTTCCTTCATGTGATTTAAACAAAATATCATCGAATTAGGCAATATTATGCCGTTTTCCACGTTTTTGTGAATTTTCAGTCCATGGGTATTAATTCATATATATATACGATAAAAATGATGCAAACACATAATTGATTAGATAATAACCTTAAATACTTCATTTATAATCATCTATTTGTTTCTCGTTAAAATACTGAGTAAGATATTGAAAAGGGGAGAAGTTCGGTTTTTATTGCATACATCGACGTTTCAGCCGGATTAGAGCGGTTTTACGTGTACATCTTCCATCGTTAATATAAACGGAAAATCAAGAACATTATAGTTAATTCTAATGAAAACACATTGTTTTTTATCATTTGTATTGGAAACAACATTGTCATATGTCTTTTCTTGGATCTAAATAATACGAAACCTCGCTCTATGATTTGAAGGTAAAATCCTCAAATATGGTTATATAGTGACTTTTTTCACGTTTTTCATGTAGTTTGATATTACGTAAATATATTCATTTTTACCAATATTTCGATACTATTTCATGTAGTATCACGATATGTGATTTGGCCTTCAAATCTCAGAATTTCGCATAATATTGCATTTTAAGAAAGTTTTCTTGCATTTTGCTTCGTACGAAAAATCATCGAATTTAGCAATATTTTAACGTTTATCATCTCCTTTTCCTTCATGTGATTTAAACAAAATATCAACGAATTAGGCAATATTTTGCCGTTTTCCACGTTTTTGTGAATTTTCCGTCCATGGGTATTAATTCATATATATATATACGATAAAACTGATGCAAACACATAATTGATTAGATAATAACCTTAAATACTTCATTTTCAATCATCTATTTGTTTCTCGTTAAAATACTGTGTAAGATATTGAAAAGGGGAGAAGTTCGGTTTTTATTGCATATATCGACGTTTCAGCCGGATTAGAGCGGTTTTACGTGTACATCTTCCATCGTTAATATAAACGGAAAATCAAGAACATTATAGTTAATTCTAATGAAAACACATTGTTTTTTATCATTTGTATTGGAAACAACATTGTCATATGTCTTTTCTTGGAATCTAAATAATACGAAACCTCGCTCTATGATTTGAAGTTAAAATCCTCAAATATGGTTATATAGTGACTTTTTTCACGTTTTTCATGTAGTTTGATATTACGTAAATATATTCATTTTTACCAATATTTCGATACTAATTTCATGTAGTATTACGATATGTGATTTGGCCCTCAAATCTCAGAATTTCGCATAATATTGCATTTTAGGCAAGTTTTCTTGCATTTTGTTTCGTACGAAAAATCATCGGAATATAGCAATATTTTGACGTTTATCATCTCCTTTTCCTTCATGTGATTTAAACAAAATATCATCGAATTAGGCAATATTATGCCGTTTTCCACGTTTTTTGTGAATTTTCAGTCCTATGGGTTTTAATTCATATATATACGATAAAAATGATGCAAACACATAATTGATTAGATAATACCTTAAATACTTCATTTTCAATCATCTATTTGTTTCTCGTTAAATTACTGAGTAAGATATTGAAAAGGGGAGAAGTTCGGTTTTTATTGCATATATCGACGTTTCAGCCGGATTAGAGCGGTTTTACGTGTACATCTTCCATCGTTAATATAAACGGAAAATCAATGAACATTATAGTTAATTCTAATGAAAACACATTGATTTTTATCATTTGTATTGGAAACAACATTGTCATATGTCTTTTCTTGGAATCTAAATAATACGAAACCTCGCTCTATGATTTGAAGTTAAAATCCTCAAATATGGTTATATAGTGACTTTTTTCACGTTTTTCATGTAGTTTGATATTACGTAAATATATTCATTTTTACCAATATTTCGATACTATTTCATGTAGTATCACGATATGTGATTTGGCCTTCAAATCTCAGAATTTCGCATAATATTGCATTTTAAGCAAGTTTTCTTGCATTTTGCTTCGTACGAAAAATCATCGAATTTAGCAATATTTTAACGTTTATCATCTCCTTTTCCTTCATGTGATTTAAACAAAATATCATCGAATTAGGCAATATTTTGCCGTTTTCCACGTTTTTGTGAATTTTCCGTCCATGGGTATTAATTCATATATATATATATATACGATAAAACTGATGCAAACACATAATTGATTAGATAATAACCTTAAATACTTCATTTTCAATCATCTATTTGTTTCTCGTTAAAATACTGAGTAAGATATTGAAAAGGGGAGAAGTTCGGTTTTTATTGCATATATCGACGTTTCAGCCGGATTAGAGCGGTTTTACGTGTACATCTTCCATCGTTAATATAAACGGAAAATCAAGAACATTATAGTTAATTCTAATGAAAACACATTGTTTTTTATCATTTGTATTGGAAACAACATTGTCATATGTCTTTTCTTGGATCTAAATAATACGAAACCTCGCTCTATGATTTGAAGGTAAAATCCTCAAATATGGTTATATAGTGACTTTTTTCACGTTTTTCATGTAGTTTGATATTACGTAAATATATTCATTTTTACCAATATTTCGATACTATTTCATGTAGTATCACGATATGTGATTTGGCCTTCAAATCTCAGAATTTCGCATAATATTGCATTTTAAGAAAGTTTTCTTGCATTTTGCTTCGAACGAAAAATCATCGAATTTAGCAATATTTTAACGTTTATCATCTCCTTTTCCTTCATGTGATTTAAACAAAATATCAACGAATTTAGGCAATATTTTGCCGTTTTCCACGTTTTTGTGAATTTTCCGTCCATGGGTATTAATTCATATATATATATACGATAAAAATGATGCAAACACATAATTGATTAGATAATAACCTTAAATACTTCATTTTCAATCATCTATTTGTTTCTCGTTAAAATACTGAGTAAGATATTGAAAAGGGGAGAAGTTCGGTTTTTATTGCATATATCGACGTTTCAGCCGGATTAGAGCGGTTTTACGTGTACATCTTCCATCGTTAATATAAACGGAAAATCAAGAACATTATAGTTAATTCTAATGAAAACACATTGTTTTTTATCATTTGTATTGGAAACAACATTGTCATATGTCTTTTCTTGGATCTAAATAATACGAAACCTCGCTCTATGATTTGAAGTTAAAATCCTCAAATATTGTTATATAGTGACTTTTTTCACGTTTTTCATGTAGTTTGATATTACGTAAATATATTCATTTTTACCAATATTTCGATACTATTTCATGTAGTATTACGATATGTGATTTGGCCCTCAAATCTCAGAATTTCGCATAATATTGCATTTTAGGCAAGTTTTCTTGCATTTTGTTTCGTACGAAAAATCATCGAATATAGCAATATTTTGACGTTTATCATCTCCTTTTCCTTCATGTGATTTAAACAAAATATCATCGAATTAGGCAATATTATGCCGTTTTCCATTTTTTTTTGAATTTTCAGTCTATGGGTTTTAATTCATATATATACGATAAAAATGATGCAAACACATAATTGATTAGATAATAACCTTAAATACTTCATTTTCAATCATCTATTTGTTTCTCGTTAAAGTACTGAGTAAGATATTGAAAAGGGGAGAAGTTCGGTTTTTATTGCATATATCGACGTTTCAGCCGGATTAGAGCGGTTTTACGTGTACATCTTCCATCGTTAATATAAACGGAAAATCAAGAACATTATAGTTAATTCTAATGAAAACACATTGTTTTTTATCATTTGTATTGGAAACAACATTGTCATATGTCTTTTCTTGGATCTAAATAATACGAAACCTCGCTCTATGATTTGAAGTTAAAATCCTCAAATATTGTTATATATTGACTTTTTTCACGTTTTTCATGTAGTTTGATATTACGTAAATATATTCATTTTTACCAATATTTCGATACTATTTCATGTAGTATTACGATATGTGATTTGGCCCTCAAATCTCAGAATTTCGCATAATATTGCATTTTAGGCAAGTTTTCTTGCATTTTGTTTCGTACGAAAAATCATCGAATATAGCAATATTTTGACGTTTATCATCTCCATTTCCTTCATGTGATTTTAACAAAATATCATTGAATTAGGCAATATTATGCCGTTTTCCACGTTTTTGTGAATTTTCAGTCCATGGGTTTTAATTCATATATATATACGATAAAAATGATGCAAACACATAATTGATTAGATAATAAAATTAAATACTTCATTTATAATCATCTATTTGTTTCTCGTTAAAATACTGAGTAAGATATTGAAAAGGGGAGAAGTTCGGTTTTTATTGCATACATCGACGTTTCAGCCGGATTAGAGCGGTTTTACGTGTACATCTTCCATCGTTAATATAAACGGAAAATCAAGAACATTATAGTTAATTCTAATGAAAACACATTGTTTTTTATCATTTGTATTGGAAACAACATTGTCATATGTCTTTTCTTGGAACTAAATAATACGAAACCTGGCTCTTTAATTTGAAGTTAAAATCCTCAAATATGGTTATATAGTGACTTTTTTCACGTTTTTCATGTAGTTTGATATTACGTAAATATATTTATTTTTACCAATATTTCGATACTATTTCATGTAGTATCACGATATGTGATTTGGCCTTCAAATCTCAGAATTTCGCATAATATTGCATTTTAAGCAAGTTTTCTTGCATTTTGCTTCGTACGAAAAATTATCGAATTTAGCAATATTTTAACGTTTATCATCTCCTTTTCCTTCATGTGATTTAAACAAAATATCATCGAAATAGGCAATATTTTGCCGTTTTCCACGTTTTTGTGAATTTTCCGTCCATGGGTATTAATTCATATATATATACGATAAAAATGATGCAAACACATAATTGATTAGATTATAACCTTAAATACTTCATTTTCAATCATCTATTTGTTTCTCGTTAAAATACTGAGTAAGATATTGAAAAGGGGAGAAGTTCGGTTTTTATTGCATATATCGACGTTTCAGCCGGATTAGAGCGGTTTTACGTGTACATCTTCCATCGTTAATATAAACGGAAAATCAAGAACATTATAGTTAATTCTAATGAAAACACATTGTTTTTTATCATTTGTATTGGAAACAACATTGTCATATGTCTTTTCTTGGATCTAAATAATACGAAACCTCGCTCTATGATTTGAAGGTAAAATCCTCAAATATGGTTATATAGTGACTTTTTTCACGTTTTTCATGTAGTTTGATATTACGTAAATATATTCATTTTTACCAATATTTCGATACTATTTCATGTAGTATCACGATATGTGATTTGGCCTTCAAATCTCAGAATTTCGCATAATATTGCATTTTAAGAAAGTTTTCTTGCATTTTGCTTCGTACGAAAAATCATCGAATTTAGCAATATTTTAACGTTTATCATCTCCTTTTCCTTCATGTGATTTAAACAAAATATCAACGAATTAAGCAATATTTTGCCGTTTTCCACGTTTTTGTGAATTTTCCGTCCATGGGTATTAATTCATATATATATATATACGATAAAAATGATGCAAACACATAATTGATTAGATAATAACCTTAAATACTTCATTTTCAATCATCTATTTGTTTCTCGTTAAAATACTGAGTAAGATATTGAAAAGGGGAGAAGTTCGGTTTTTATTGCATATATCGACGTTTCAGCCGGATTAGAGCGGTTTTACGTGTACATCTTCCATCGTTAATATAAACGGAAAATCAAGAACATTATAGTTAATTCTAATGAAAACACATTGTTTTTTATCATTTGTATTGGAAACAACATTGTCATATGTCTTTTCTTGGATCTAAATAATAAGAAACCTCGCTCTATGATTTGAAGTTAAAATCCTCAAATATTGTTATATAGTGACTTTTTTCACGTTTTTCATGTAGTTTGATATTACGTAAATATATTCATTTTTACCAATATTTCGATACTATTTCATGTAGTATTACGATATGTGATTTGGCCCTCAAATCTCAGAATTTCGCATAATATTGCATTTTAGGCAAGTTTTCTTGCATTTTGTTTCGTACGAAAAATCATCGAATATAGCAATATTTTGACGTTTATCATCTCCTTTTCCTTCATGTGATTTAAACAAAATATCATCGAATTAGGCAATATTATGCCGTTTGCCATTTTTTTTTGAATTTTCAGTCTTTGGGTTTTAATTCATATATATACGATAAAAATGATGCAAACACATAATTGATTAGATAATAACCTTAAATACTTCATTTTCAATCATCTATTTGTTTCTCGTTAAATTCCTGAGTAAGATATTGAAAAGGGGAGAAGTTCGGTTTTTATTGCATATATCGACGTTTCAGCCGGATTAGAGCGGTTTTACGTGTACATCTTCCATCGGTAATATAAATGGAAAATCATGAACATTTTAGTTAATTCTAATGAAAACACATTGATTTTTATCATTTGTATTGGAAACAACATTGTCATATGTCTTTTCTTGGATCTAAATAATACGAAACCTCGCTCTATGATTTGAAGTTAAAATCCTCAAATATTGTTATATATTGACTTTTTTCACGTTTTTCATGTAGTTTGATATTACGTAAATATATTCATTTTTACCAATATTTCGATACTATTTCATGTAGTATCACGATATGTGATTTGGCCTTCAAATCTCAGAATTTCGCATAATATTGCATTTTAAGAAAGTTTTCTTGCATTTTGCTTCGTACGAAAAATCATCGAATTTAGCAATATTTTAACGTTTATCATCTCCTTTTCCTTCATGTGATTTAAACAAAATATCAACGAATTAGGCAATATTTTGCCGTTTTCCACGTTTTTGTGAATTTTCCGTCCATGGGTATTAATTCATATATATATATATATATACGATAAAACTGATGCAAACACATAATTGATTAGATAATAACCTTAAATACTTCATTTTCAATCATCTATTTGTTTCTCGTTAAAATACTGTGTAAGATATTGAAAAGGGGAGAAGTTCGGTTTTTATTGCATATATCGACGTTTCAGCCGGATTAGAGCGGTTTTACGTGTACATCTTCCATCGTTAATATAAACGGAAAATCAAGAACATTATAGTTAATTCTAATGAAAACACATTGTTTTTTATCATTTGTATTGGAAACAACATTGTCATATGTCTTTTCTTGGATCTAAATAATACGAAACCTCGCTCTATGATTTGAAGGTAAAATCCTCAAATATGGTTATATAGTGACTTTTTTCACGTTTTTCATGTAGTTTGATATTACGTAAATATATTCATTTTTACCAATATTTCGATACTATTTCATGTCGTATCACGATATGTGATTTGGCCTTCAAATCTCAGAATTTCGCATAATATTGCATTTTAAGAAAGTTTTCTTGCATTTTGCTTCGAACGAAAAATCATCGAATTTAGCAATATTTTAACGTTTATCATCTCCTTTTCCTTCATGTGATTTAAACAAAATATCAACGAATTTAGGCAATATTTTGCCGTTTTCCACGTTTTTGTGAATTTTCCGTCCATGGGTATTAATTCATATATATATATACGATAAAAATGATGCAAACACATAATTGATTAGATAATAACCTTAAATACTTCATTTTCAATCATCTATTTGTTTTTCGTTAAAATACTGAGTAAGATATTGAAAAGGGGAGAAGTTCGGTTTTTATTGCATATATCGACGTTTTAGCCGGATTAGAGCGGTTTTACGCGTACATCTTCCATCGTTAATATAAACGGAAAATCAAGAACATTATAGTTAATTCTAATGAAAACACATTGTTTTTTATCATTTGTATTGGAAACAACATTGTCATATGTCTTTTCTTGGATCTAAATAATACGAAACCTCGCTCTATGATTTGAAGTTAAAATCCTCAAATATTGTTATATAGTGACTTTTTTCACGTTTTTCATGTAGTTTGATATTACGTAAATATATTCATTTTTACCAATATTTCGATACTATTTCATGTAGTATTACGATATGTGATTTGGCCCTCAAATCTCAGAATTTCGCATAATATTGCATTTTAGGCAAGTTTTCTTGCATTTTGTTTCGTACGAAAAATCATCGAATATAGCAATATTTTGACGTTTATCATCTCCTTTTCCTTCATGTGATTTAAACAAAATATCATCGAATTAGGCAATATTATGCCGTTTTCCATTTTTTTTTGAATTTTCAGTCTATGGGTTTTAATTCATATATATACGATAAAAATGATGCAAACACATAATTGATTAGATAATAACCTTAAATACTTCATTTTCAATCATCTATTTGTTTCTCGTTAAAGTACTGAGTAAGATATTGAAAAGGGGAGAAGTTCGGTTTTTATTGCATATATCGACGTTTCAGCCGGATTAGAGCGGTTTTACGTGTACATCTTCCATCGTTAATATAAACGGAAAATCAAGAACATTATAGTTAATTCTAATGAAAACACATTGTTTTTTATCATTTGTATTGGAAACAACATTGTCATATGTCTTTTCTTGGATCTAAATAATACGAAACCTCGCTCTATGATTTGAAGTTAAAATCCTCAAATATTGTTATATATTGACTTTTTTCACGTTTTTCATGTAGTTTGATATTACGTAAATATATTCATTTTTACCAATATTTCGATACTATTTCATGTAGTATTACGATATGTGATTTGGCCCTCAAATCTCAGAATTTCGCATAATATTGCATTTTAGGCAAGTTTTCTTGCATTTTGTTTCGTACGAAAAATCATCGAATATAGCAATATTTTGACGTTTATCATCTCCATTTCCTTCATGTGATTTTAACAAAATATCATTGAATTAGGCAATATTATGCCGTTTTCCACGTTTTTGTGAATTTTCAGTCCATGGGTTTTAATTCATATATATATACGATAAAAATGATGCAAACACATAATTGATTAGATAATAAAATTAAATACTTCATTTATAATCATCTATTTGTTTCTCGTTAAAATACTGAGTAAGATATTGAAAAGGGGAGAAGTTCGGTTTTTATTGCATACATCGACGTTTCAGCCGGATTAGAGCGGTTTTACGTGTACATCTTCCATCGTTAATATAAACGGAAAATCAAGAACATTATAGTTAATTCTAATGAAAACACATTGTTTTTTATCATTTGTATTGGAAACAACATTGTCATATGTCTTTTCTTGGAACTAAATAATACGAAACCTGGCTCTTTAATTTGAAGTTAAAATCCTCAAATATGGTTATATAGTGACTTTTTTCACGTTTTTCATGTAGTTTGATATTACGTAAATATATTTATTTTTACCAATATTTCGATACTATTTCATGTAGTATCACGATATGTGATTTGGCCTTCAAATCTCAGAATTTCGCATAATATTGCATTTTAAGCAAGTTTTCTTGCATTTTGCTTCGTACGAAAAATTATCGAATTTAGCAATATTTTAACGTTTATCATCTCCTTTTCCTTCATGTGATTTAAACAAAATATCATCGAATTAGGCAATATTTTGCCGTTTTCCACGTTTTTGTGAATTTTCCGTCCATGGGTATTAATTCATATATATATACGATAAAAATGATGCAAACACATAATTGATTAGATTATAACCTTAAATACTTCATTTTCAATCATCTATTTGTTTCTCGTTAAAATACTGAGTAAGATATTGAAAAGGGGAGAAGTTCGGTTTTTATTGCATATATCGACGTTTCAGCCGGATTAGAGCGGTTTTACGTGTACATCTTCCATCGTTAATATAAACGGAAAATCAAGAACATTATAGTTAATTCTAATGAAAACACATTGTTTTTTATCATTTGTATTGGAAACAACATTGTCATATGTCTTTTCTTGGATCTAAATAATACGAAACCTCGCTCTATGATTTGAAGGTAAAATCCTCAAATATGGTTATATAGTGACTTTTTTCACGTTTTTCATGTAGTTTGATATTACGTAAATATATTCATTTTTACCAATATTTCGATACTATTTCATGTCGTATCACGATATGTGATTTGGCCTTCAAATCTCAGAATTTCGCATAATATTGCATTTTAAGAAAGTTTTCTTGCATTTTGCTTCGAACGAAAAATCATCGAATTTAGCAATATTTTAACGTTTATCATCTCCTTTTCCTTCATGTGATTTAAACAAAATATCAACGAATTTAGGCAATATTTTGCCGTTTTCCACGTTTTTGTGAATTTTCCGTCCATGGGTATTAATTCATATATATATATACGATAAAAATGATGCAAACACATAATTGATTAGATAATAACCTTAAATACTTCATTTTCAATCATCTATTTGTTTTTCGTTAAAATACTGAGTAAGATATTGAAAAGGGGAGAAGTTCGGTATTTATTGCATATATCGACGTTTTAGCCGGATTAGAGCGGTTTTACGTGTACATCTTCCATCGTTAATATAAACGGAAAATCAAGAACATTATAGTTAATTCTAATGAAAACACATTGTTTTTTATCATTTGTATTGGAAACAACATTGTCATATGTCTTTTCTTGGATCTAAATAATACGAAACCTCGCTCTATGATTTGAAGTTAAAATCCTCAAATATTGTTATATAGTGACTTTTTTCACGTTTTTCATGTAGTTTGATATTACGTAAATATATTCATTTTTACCAATATTTCGATACTATTTCATGTAGTATTACGATATGTGATTTGGCCCTCAAATCTCAGAATTTCGCATAATATTGCATTTTAGGCAAGTTTTCTTGCATTTTGTTTCGTACGAAAAATCATCGAATATAGCAATATTTTGACGTTTATCATCTCCTTTTCCTTCATGTGATTTAAACAAAATATCATCGAATTAGGCAATATTATGCCGTTTTCCATTTTTTTTTGAATTTTCAGTCTATGGGTTTTAATTCATATATATACGATAAAAATGATGCAAACACATAATTGATTAGATAATAACCTTAAATACTTCATTTTCAATCATCTATTTGTTTCTCGTTAAAGTACTGAGTAAGATATTGAAAAGGGGAGAAGTTCGGTTTTTATTGCATATATCGACGTTTCAGCCGGATTAGAGCGGTTTTACGTGTACATCTTCCATCGTTAATATAAACGGAAAATCAAGAACATTATAGTTAATTCTAATGAAAACACATTGTTTTTTATCATTTGTATTGGAAACAACATTGTCATATGTCTTTTCTTGGATCTAAATAATACGAAACCTCGCTCTATGATTTGAAGTTAAAATCCTCAAATATTGTTATATATTGACTTTTTTCACGTTTTTCATGTAGTTTGATATTACGTAAATATATTCATTTTTACCAATATTTCGATACTATTTCATGTAGTATTACGATATGTGATTTGGCCCTCAAATCTCAGAATTTCGCATAATATTGCATTTTAGGCAAGTTTTCTTGCATTTTGTTTCGTACGAAAAATCATCGAATATAGCAATATTTTGACGTTTATCATCTCCATTTCCTTCATGTGATTTTAACAAAATATCATTGAATTAGGCAATATTATGCCGTTTTCCACGTTTTTGTGAATTTTCAGTCCATGGGTTTTAATTCATATATATATACGATAAAAATGATGCAAACACATAATTGATTAGATAATAAAATTAAATACTTCATTTATAATCATCTATTTGTTTCTCGTTAAAATACTGAGTAAGATATTGAAAAGGGGAGAAGTTCGGTTTTTATTGCATACATCGACGTTTCAGCCGGATTAGAGCGGTTTTACGTGTACATCTTCCATCGTTAATATAAACGGAAAATCAAGAACATTATAGTTAATTCTAATGAAAACACATTGTTTTTTATCATTTGTATTGGAAACAACATTGTCATATGTCTTTTCTTGGAACTAAATAATACGAAACCTGGCTCTTTAATTTGAAGTTAAAATCCTCAAATATGGTTATATAGTGACTTTTTTCACGTTTTTCATGTAGTTTGATATTACGTAAATATATTTATTTTTACCAATATTTCGATACTATTTCATGTAGTATCACGATATGTGATTTGGCCTTCAAATCTCAGAATTTCGCATAATATTGCATTTTAAGCAAGTTTTCTTGCATTTTGCTTCGTACGAAAAATTATCGAATTTAGCAATATTTTAACGTTTATCATCTCCTTTTCCTTCATGTGATTTAAACAAAATATCATCGAATTAGGCAATATTTTGCCGTTTTCCACGTTTTTGTGAATTTTCCGTCCATGGGTATTAATTCATATATATATACGATAAAAATGATGCAAACACATAATTGATTAGATTATAACCTTAAATACTTCATTTTCAATCATCTATTTGTTTCTCGTTAAAATACTGAGTAAGATATTGAAAAGGGGAGAAGTTCGGTTTTTATTGCATATATCGACGTTTCAGCCGGATTAGAGCGGTTTTACGTGTACATCTTCCATCGTTAATATAAACGGAAAATCAAGAACATTATAGTTAATTCTAATGAAAACACATTGTTTTTTATCATTTGTATTGGAAACAACATTGTCATATGTCTTTTCTTGGATCTAAATAATACGAAACCTCGCTCTATGATTTGAAGTTAAAATCCTCAAATATTGTTATATAGTGACTTTTTTCACGTTTTTCATGTAGTTTGATATTACGTAAATATATTCATTTATACCAATATTTCGATACTATTTCATATAGTATTACGATATGTGATTTGGCCCTCAAATCTCAGAATTTCGCATAATATTGCATTTTAGGCAAGTTTTCTTGCATTTTGTTTCGTACGAAAAATCATCGAATATAGCAATATTTTGACGTTTATCATCTCCATTTCCTTCATGTGATTTTAACAAAATATCATTGAATTAGGCAATATTATGCCGTTTTCCACGTTTTTGTGAATTTTCAGTCCATGGGTTTTAATTCATATATATATACGATAAAAATGATGCAAACACATAATTGATTAGATAATAAAATTAAATACTTCATTTATAATCATCTATTTGTTTCTCGTTAAAATACTGAGTAAGATATTGAAAAGGGGAGAAGTTCGGTTTTTATTGCATACATCGACGTTTCAGCCGGATTAGAGCGGTTTTACGTGTACATCTTCCATCGTTAATATAAACGGAAAATCAAGAACATTATAGTTAATTCTAATGAAAACACATTGTTTTTTATCATTTGTATTGGAAACAACATTGTCATATGTCTTTTCTTGGAACTAAATAATACGAAACCTGGCTCTTTAATTTGAAGTTAAAATCCTCAAATATGGTTATATAGTGACTTTTTTCACGTTTTTCATGTAGTTTGATATTACGTAAATATATTTATTTTTACCAATATTTCGATACTATTTCATGTAGTATCACGATATGTGATTTGGCCTTCAAATCTCAGAATTTCGCATAATATTGCATTTTAAGCAAGTTTTCTTGCATTTTGCTTCGTACGAAAAATTATCGAATTTAGCAATATTTTAACGTTTATCATCTCCTTTTCCTTCATGTGATTTAAACAAAATATCATCGAATTAGGCAATATTTTGCCGTTTTCCACGTTTTTGTGAATTTTCCGTCCATGGGTATTAATTCATATATATATACGATAAAAATGATGCAAACACATAATTGATTAGATTATAACCTTAAATACTTCATTTTCAATCATCTATTTGTTTCTCGTTAAAATACTGAGTAAGATATTGAAAAGGGGAGAAGTTCGGTTTTTATTGCATATATCGACGTTTCAGCCGGATTAGAGCGGTTTTACGTGTACATCTTCCATCGTTAATATAAACGGAAAATCAAGAACATTATAGTTAATTCTAATGAAAACACATTGTTTTTTATCATTTGTATTGGAAACAACATTGTCATATGTCTTTTCTTGGATCTAAATAATACGAAACCTCGCTCTATGATTTGAAGTTAAAATCCTCAAATATTGTTATATAGTGACTTTTTTCACGTTTTTCATGTAGTTTGATATTACGTAAATATATTCATTTTTACCAATATTTCGATACTATTTCATGTAGTATTACGATATGTGATTTGGCCCTCAAATCTCAGAATTTCGCATAATATTGCATTTTAGGCAAGTTTTCTTGCATTTTGTTTCGTACGAAAAATCATCGAATATAGCAATATTTTGACGTTTATCATCTCCTTTTCCTTCATGTGATTTAAACAAAATATCATCGAATTAGGCAATATTATGCCGTTTGCCATTTTTTTTTGAATTTTCAGTCTTTGGGTTTTAATTCATATATATACGATAAAAATGATGCAAACACATAATTGATTAGATAATAACCTTAAATACTTCATTTTCAATCATCTATTTGTTTCTCGTTAAATTCCTGAGTAAGATATTGAAAAGGGGAGAAGTTCGGTTTTTATTGCATATATCGACGTTTCAGCCGGATTAGAGCGGTTTTACGTGTACATCTTCCATCGGTAATATAAATGGAAAATCAAGAACATTATAGTTAATTCTAATGAAAACACATTGTTTTTTATCATTTGTATTGGAAACAACATTGTCATATGTCTTTTCTTGGATCTAAATAATACGAAACCTCGCTCTATGATTTGAAGTTAAAATCCTCAAATATTGTTATATATTGACTTTTTTCACGTTTTTCATGTAGTTTGATATTACGTAAATATATTCATTTTTACCAATATTTCGATACTATTTCATGTAGTATCACGATATGTGATTTGGCCTTCAAATCTCAGAATTTCGCATAATATTGCATTTTAAGAAAGTTTTCTTGCATTTTGCTTCGTACGAAAAATCATCGAATATAGCAATATTTTAACGTTTATCATCTCCTTTTCCTTCATGTGATTTAAACAAAATATCAACGAATTAGGCAATATTTTGCCGTTTTCCACGTTTTTGTGAATTTTCCGTCCATGGGTATTAATTCATATATATATATATATATACGATAAAACTGATGCAAACACATAATTGATTAGATAATAACCTTAAATACTTCATTTTCAATCATCTATTTGTTTCTCGTTAAAATACTGTGTAAGATATTGAAAAGGGGAGAAGTTCGGTTTTTATTGCATATATCGACGTTTCAGCCGGATTAGAGCGGTTTTACGTGTACATCTTCCATCGTTAATATAAACGGAAAATCAAGAACATTATAGTTAATTCTAATGAAAACACATTGTTTTTTATCATTTGTATTGGAAACAACATTGTCATATGTCTTTTCTTGGATCTAAATAATACGAAACCTCGCTCTATGATTTGAAGGTAAAATCCTCAAATATGGTTATATAGTGACTTTTTTCACGTTTTTCATGTAGTTTGATATTACGTAAATATATTCATTTTTACCAATATTTCGATACTATTTCATGTCGTATCACGATATGTGATTTGGCCTTCAAATCTCAGAATTTCGCATAATATTGCATTTTAAGAAAGTTTTCTTGCATTTTGCTTCGAACGAAAAATCATCGAATTTAGCAATATTTTAACGTTTATCATCTCCTTTTCCTTCATGTGATTTAAACAAAATATCAACGAATTTAGGCAATATTTTGCCGTTTTCCACGTTTTTGTGAATTTTCCGTCCATGGGTATTAATTCATATATATATATACGATAAAAATGATGCAAACACATAATTGATTAGATAATAACCTTAAATACTTCATTTTCAATCATCTATTTGTTTTTCGTTAAAATACTGAGTAAGATATTGAAAAGGGGAGAAGTTCGGTTTTTATTGCATATATCGACGTTTTAGCCGGATTAGAGCGGTTTTACGTGT
Organism: Procambarus clarkii; assembly: GCF_040958095.1. Lineage (NCBI taxonomy): Eukaryota > Metazoa > Arthropoda > Malacostraca > Decapoda > Cambaridae > Procambarus > Procambarus clarkii. The sequence goes on along the minus strand of NW_027189178.1, from coordinate 763,823 downwards.
ACATCTTCCATCGTTAATATAAACGGAAAATCAAGAACATTATAGTTAATTCTAATGAAAACACATTGTTTTTTATCATTTGTATTGGAAACAACATTGTCATATGTCTTTTCTTGGATCTAAATAATACGAAACCTCGCTCTATGATTTGAAGTTAAAATCCTCAAATATTGTTATATAGTGACTTTTTTCACGTTTTTCATGTAGTTTGATATTACGTAAATATATTCATTTTTACCAATATTTCGATACTATTTCATGTAGTATTACGATATGTGATTTGGCCCTCAAATCTCAGAATTTCGCATAATATTGCATTTTAGGCAAGTTTTCTTGCATTTTGTTTCGTACGAAAAATCATCGAATATAGCAATATTTTGACGTTTATCATCTCCTTTTCCTTCATGTGATTTAAACAAAATATCATCGAATTAGGCAATATTATGCCGTTTTCCATTTTTTTTTGAATTTTCAGTCTATGGGTTTTAATTCATATATATACGATAAAAATGATGCAAACACATAATTGATTAGATAATAACCTTAAATACTTCATTTTCAATCATCTATTTGTTTCTCGTTAAAGTACTGAGTAAGATATTGAAAAGGGGAGAAGTTCGGTTTTTATTGCATATATCGACGTTTCAGCCGGATTAGAGCGGTTTTACGTGTACATCTTCCATCGTTAATATAAACGGAAAATCAAGAACATTATAGTTAATTCTAATGAAAACACATTGTTTTTTATCATTTGTATTGGAAACAACATTGTCATATGTCTTTTCTTGGATCTAAATAATACGAAACCTCGCTCTATGATTTGAAGTTAAAATCCTCAAATATTGTTATATATTGACTTTTTTCACGTTTTTCATGTAGTTTGATATTACGTAAATATATTCATTTTTACCAATATTTCGATACTATTTCATGTAGTATTACGATATGTGATTTGGCCCTCAAATCTCAGAATTTCGCATAATATTGCATTTTAGGCAAGTTTTCTTGCATTTTGTTTCGTACGAAAAATCATCGAATATAGCAATATTTTGACGTTTATCATCTCCTTTTCCTTCATGTGATTTAAACAAAATATCATTGAATTAGGCAATATTATGCCGTTTTCCACGTTTTTGTGAATTTTCAGTCCATGGGTTTTAATTCATATATATATACGATAAAAATGATGCAAACACATAATTGATTAGATAATAAAATTAAATACTTCATTTATAATCATCTATTTGTTTCTCGTTAAAATACTGAGTAAGATATTGAAAAGGGGAGAAGTTCGGTTTTTATTGCATACATCGACGTTTCAGCCGGATTAGAGCGGTTTTACGTGTACATCTTCCATCGTTAATATAAACGGAAAATCAAGAACATTATAGTTAATTCTAATGAAAACACATTGTTTTTTATCATTTGTATTGGAAACAACATTGTCATATGTCTTTTCTTGGATCTAAATAATACGAAACCTCGCTCTATGATTTGAAGTTAAAATCCTCAAATATTGTTATATAGTGACTTTTTTCACGTTTTTCATGTAGTTTGATATTACGTAAATATATTCATTTTTACAAATATTTCGATACTATTTCATGTAATATAACGATATGTGATTTGGCCCTCAAATCTCAGAATTTCGCATAATATTGCATTTTAGGCAAGTTTTCTTGCATTTTGTTTCGTACGAAAAATCATCGAATATAGCAATATTTTGACGTTTATCATCTCCTTTTCCTTCATGTGATTTAAACAAAATATCATCGAATTAGGCAATATTATGCCGTTTTCCACGTTTTTGTGAATTTTCAGTCCATGGGTTTTAATTCATATATATACGATAAAAATGATGCAAACACACAATTGATTAGATAATAACCTTAAATACTTCATTTTCAATCATCTATTTGTTTCTCGTTAAAATACTGAGTAAGATATTGAAAAGGGGAGAAGTTCGGTTTTTATTGCATATATCGACGTTTCAGCCGGATTAGAGCGGTTTTACGTGTACATCTTCCATCGTTAATATAAACGGAAAATCAAGAACATTATAGTTAATTCTAATGAAAACACATTGTTTTTTATCATTTGTATTGGAAACAACATTGTCATATGTCTTTTCTTGGATCTAAATAATACGAAACCTCGCTCTATGATTTGAAGTTAAAATCCTCAAATATTGTTATATAGTGACTTTTTTCACGTTTTTCATGTAGTTTGATATTACGTAAATATATTCATTTTTACAAATATTTCGATACTATTTCATGTAATATTACGATATGTGATTTGGCCCTCAAATCTCAGAATTTCGCATAATATTGCATTTTAGGCAAGTTTTCTTGCATTTTGTTTCGTACGAAAAATCATCGAATATAGCAATATTTTGACGTTTATCATCTCCTTTTCCTTCATGTGATTTAAACAAAATATCATCGAATTAGGCAATATTATGCCGTTTTCCACGTTTTTGTGAATTTTCAGTCCATGGGTTTTAATTCATATATATACGATAAAAATGATGCAAACACACAATTGATTAGATAATAACCTTAAATACTTCATTTTCAATCATCTATTTGTTTCTCGTTAAAATACTGAGTAAGATATTGAAAACGGGAGAAGTTCGGTTTTTATTGCATATATCGACGTTTCAGCCGGATTAGAGCGGTTTTACGTGTACATCTTCCCTCGTTAATATAAACGGAAAATCAAGAACATTATAGTTAATTCTAATGAAAACACATTGTTTTTTATCATTTGTATTGGAAACAACATTGTCATATGTCTTTTCTTGGAACTAAATAATACGAAAACTCGCTCTATGATTTGAAGTTAAAATCCTCAAATATGGTTATATAGTGACTTTTTTCACGTTTTTCATGTAGTTTGATATTACGTAAATATATTCATTTTTACCAATATTTCGATACTATTTCATGTAGTATTACGATATGTGATTTGGCCCTCAAATCTCAGAATTTCGCATAATATTGCATTTTAGGCAAGTTTTCTTGCATTTTGTTTCGTACGAAAAATCATCGAATATAGCAATATTTTGACGTTTATCATCTCCTTTTCCTTCATGTGATTTAAACAAAATATCATCGAATTAGGCAATATTATGCCGTTTTCCACGTTTTTGTGAATTTTCACTCCATGGGTTTTAATTCATATATATACGATAAAAATGATGCAAACACACAATTGATTAGATAATAACCTTAAATACTTCATTTTCAATCATCTATTTGTTTCTCGTTAAAATACTGAGTATGATATTGAAAAGGGGAGAAGTTCGGTTTTTATTGCATATATCGACGTTTCAGCCGGATTAGAGCGGTTTTACGTGTACATCTTCCCTCGTTAATATAAACGGAAAATCAAGACCATTATAGTTAATTCTAATGAAAACACATTGTTTTTTATCATTTGTATTGGAAACAACATTGTCATATATCTTTTCTTGGAACTAAATAATACGAAAACTCGCTCTATGATTTGAAGTTAAAATCCTCAAATATGGTTATATAGTGACTTTTTTCACGTTTTTCATGTAGTTTGATATTACGTAAATATATTCATTTTTACAAATATTTCGATACTATTTCATGTAATATAACGATATGTGATTTGGCCCTCAAATCTCAGAATTTCGCATAATATTGCATTTTAGGCAAGTTTTCTTGCATTTTGTTTCGTACGAAAAATCATCGAATATAGCAATATTTTGACGTTTATCATCTCCTTTTCCTTCATGTGATTTAAACAAAATATCATCGAATTAGGCAATATTATGCCGTTTTCCATTTTGTTTTGAATTTTCAGTCTATGGGTTTTAATTCATATATATACGATAAAAATGATGCAAACACATAATTGATTAGATAATAACCTTAAATACTTCATTTTCAATCATCTATTTGTTTCTCGTTAAAGTACTGAGTAAGATATTGAAAAGGGGAGAAGTTCGGTTTTTATTGCATATATCGACGTTTCAGCCGGATTAGAGCGGTTTTACGTGTACATCTTCCATCGTTAATATAAACGGAAAATCAAGAACATTATAGTTAATTCTAATGAAAACACATTGTTTTTTATCATTTGTATTGGAAACAACATTGTCATATGTCTTTTCTTGGATCTAAATAATACGAAACCTCGCTCTATGATTTGAAGTTAAAATCCTCAAATATTGTTATATATTGACTTTTTTCACGTTTTTCATGTTGTTTGATATTACGTAAATATATTCATTTTTACCAATATTTCGATACTATTTCATGTAGTATTACGATATGTGATTTGGCCCTCAAATCTCAGAATTTCGCATAATATTGCATTTTAGGCAAGTTTTCTTGCATTTTGTTTCGTACGAAAAATCATCGAATATAGCAATATTTTGACGTTTATCATCTCCTTTTCCTTCATGTGATTTAAACAAAATATCATTGAATTAGGCAATATTATGCCGTTTTCCACGTTTTTGTGAATTTTCAGTCCATGGGTTTTAATTCATATATATATACGATAAAAATGATGCAAACACATAATTGATTAGATAATAAAATTAAATACTTCATTTATAATCATCTATTTGTTTCTCGTTAAAATACTGAGTAAGATATTGAAAAGGGGAGAAGTTCGGTTTTTATTGCATACATCGACGTTTCAGCCGGATTAGAGCGGTTTTACGTGTACATCTTCCATCGTTAATATAAACGGAAAATCAAGAACATTATAGTTAATTCTAATGAAAACACATTGTTTTTTATCATTTGTATTGGAAACAACATTGTCATATGTCTTTTCTTGGATCTAAATAATACGAAACCTCGCTCTATGATTTGAAGTTAAAATCCTCAAATATTGTTATATAGTGACTTTTTTCACGTTTTTCATGTAGTTTGATATTACGTAAATATATTCATTTTTACAAATATTTCGATACTATTTCATGTAATATAACGATATGTGATTTGGCCCTCAAATCTCAGAATTTCGCATAATATTGCATTTTAGGCAAGTTTTCTTGCATTTTGTTTCGTACGAAAAATCATCGAATATAGCAATATTTTGACGTTTATCATCTCCTTTTCCTTCATGTGATTTAAACAAAATATCATCGAATTAGGCAATATTATGCCGTTTTCCACGTTTTTGTGAATTTTCAGTCCATGGGTTTTAATTCATATATATACGATAAAAATGATGCAAACACACAATTGATTAGATAATAACCTTAAATACTTCATTTTCAATCATCTATTTGTTTCTCGTTAAAATACTGAGTAAGATATTGAAAAGGGGAGAAGTTCGGTTTTTATTGCATATATCGACGTTTCAGCCGGATTAGAGCGGTTTTACGTGTACATCTTCCATCGTTAATATAAACGGAAAATCAAGAACATTATAGTTAATTCTAATAAAAACACATTGTTTTTTATCATTTGTATTGGAAACAACATTGTCATATGTCTTTTCTTGGATCTAAATAATACGAAACCTCGCTCTATGATTTGAAGTTAAAATCCTCAAATATTGTTATATAGTGACTTTTTTCACGTTTTTCATGTAGTTTGATATTACGTAAATATATTCATTTTTACCAATATTTCGATACTATTTCATGTAGTATTACGATATGTAATTTGGCCCTCAAATCTCAGAATTTCGCATAATATTGCATTTTAGGCAAGTTTTCTTGCATTTTGTTTCGTACGAAAAATCATCGAATATAGCAATATTTTGACGTTTATCATCTCCTTTTCCTTCATGTGATTTAAACAAAATATCATCGAATTAGGCAATATTATGCCGTTTTCCATTTTTTTTTTGAATTTTCAGTCTATGGGTTTTAATTCATATATATACGATAAAAATGATGCAAACACATAATTGATTAGATAATAACCTTAAATACTTCATTTTCAATCATCTATTTGTTTCTCGTTAAAGTACTGAGTAAGATATTGAAAAGGGGAGAAGATCGGTTTTTATTGCATATATCGACGTTTCAGCCGGATTAGAGCGGTTTTACGTGTACATCTTCCATCGTTAATATAAACGGAAAATCAAGAACATTATAGTTAATTCTAATGAAAACACATTGTTTTTTATCATTTGTATTGGAAACAACATTGTCATATGTCTTTTCTTGGATCTAAATAATACGAAACCTCGCTCTATGATTTGAAGTTAAAATCCTCAAATATTGTTATATATTGACTTTTTTCACGTTTTTCATGTAGTTTAATATTACGTAAATATATTCATTTTTACCAATATTTCGATACTATTTCATGTAGTATTACGATATGTGATTTGGCCCTCAAATCTCAGAATTTCCCATAATATTGCATTTTAGGCAAGTTTTCTTGCATTTTGTTTCGTACGAAAAATCATCGCATATAGCAATATTTTGACGTTTATCATCTCCTTTTCCTTCATGTGATTTAAACAAAATATCATCGAATTAGGCAATATTATGCCGTTTTCCACGTTTTTGTGAATTTTCAGTCCATGGGTTTTAATTCATATATATATACGATAAAAATGATGCAAACACATAATTGATTAGATAATAACCTTAAATACTTCATTTATAATCATCTATTTGTTTCTCGTTAAAATACTGAGTAAGATATTGAAAAGGGGAGAAGTTCGGTTTTTATTGCATACATCGACGTTTCAGCCGGATTAGAGCGGTTTTACGTGTACATCTTCCATCGTTAATATAAACGGAAAATCAAGAACATTATAGTTAATTCTAATGAAAACACATTGTTTTTTATCATTTGTATTGGAAACAACATTGTCATATGTCTTTTCTTGGATCTAAATAATACGAAACCTCGCTCTATGATTTGAAGTTAAAATCCTCAAATATTGTTATATAGTGACTTTTTTCACGTTTTTCATGTAGTTTGATATTACGTAAATATATTCATTTTTACAAATATTTCGATACTATTTCATGTAATATTACGATATGTGATTTGGCCCTCAAATCTCAGAATTTCGCATAATATTGCATTTTAGGCAAGTTTTCTTGCATTTTGTTTCGTACGAAAAATCATCGAATATAGCAATATTTTGACGTTTATCATCTCCTTTTCCTTCATGTGATTTAAACAAAATATCATCGAATTAGGCAATATTATGCCGTTTTCCACGTTTTTGTGAATTTTCAGTCCATGGGTTTTAATTCATATATATACGATAAAAATGATGCAAACACACAATTGATTAGATAATAACCTTAAATACTTCATTTTCAATCATCTATTTGTTTCTCGTTAAAATACTGAGTAAGATATTGAAAAGGGGAGAAGTTCGGTTTTTATTGCATATATCGACGTTTCAGCCGGATTAGAGCGGTTTTACGTGTACATCTTCCCTCGTTAATATAAACGGAAAATCAAGAACATTATAGTTAATTCTAATGAAAACACATTGTTTTTTATCATTTGTATTGGAAACAACATTGTCATATGTCTTTTCTTGGAACTAAATAATACGAAAACTCGCTCTATGATTTGAAGTTAAAATCCTCAAATATGGTTATATAGTGACTTTTTTCACGTTTTTCATGTAGTTTGATATTACGTAAATATATTCATTTTTACCAATATTTCGATACTATTTCATGTAGTATTACGATATGTGATTTGGCCCTCAAATCTCAGAATTTCGCATAATATTGCATTTTAGGCAAGTTTTCTTGCATTTTGTTTCGTACGAAAAATCATCGAATATAGCAATATTTTGACGTTTATCATCTCCTTTTCCTTCATGTGATTTAAACAAAATATCATCGAATTAGGCAATATTATGCCGTTTTCCACGTTTTTGTGAATTTTCACTCCATGGGTTTTAATTCATATATATACGATAAAAATGATGCAAACACACAATTGATTAGATAATAACCTTAAATACTTCATTTTCAATCATCTATTTGTTTCTCGTTAAAATACTGAGTATGATATTGAAAAGGGGAGAAGTTCGGTTTTTATTGCATATATCGACGTTTCAGCCGGATTAGAGCGGTTTTACGTGTACATCTTCCCTCGTTAATATAAACGGAAAATCAAGACCATTATAGTTAATTCTAATGAAAACACATTGTTTTTTATCATTTGTATTGGAAACAACATTGTCATATATTTTTTCTTGGAACTAAATAATACGAAAACTCGCTCTATGATTTGAAGTTAAAATCCTCAAATATGGTTATATAGTGACTTTTTTCACGTTTTTCATGTAGTTTGATATTACGTAAATATATTCATTTTTTCCAATATTTCGATACTATTTTATGTAGTATCACGATATGTGATTTGGCCTTCAAATCTCAGAATTTCGCATAATATTGCATTTTAAGCAAGTTTTCTTGCATTTGGCTTCGTACGAAAAATCATCGAATTTAGCAATATTTTAACGTTTATCATCTCCTTTTCCTTCATGTGATTTAAACAAAATATCATCGAATTAGGCAATATTTTGCCGTTTTCCACGTTTTTGTGAATTTTCCGTCCATGGGTATTAATTCATATATATATACGATAAAAATGATGCAAACACATAATTGATTAGATAATAACCTTAAATACTTCATTTTTAATCATCTATTTGTTTCTCGTTAAAATACTGAGTAAGATATTGAAAAGGGGAGAAGTTCGGTTTTTATTGCATATATCGACGTTTCAGCCGGATTAGAGCGGTTTTACGTGTACATCTTCCATCGTTAATATAAACGGAAAATCAAGAACATTATAGTTAATTCTAATAAAAACACATTGTTTTTTATCATTTGTATTGGAAACAACATTGTCATATGTCTTTTCTTGGATCTAAATAATACGAAACCTCGCTCTATGATTTGAAGTTAAAATCCTCAAATATTGTTATATAGTGACTTTTTTCACGTTTTTCATGTAGTTTGATATTACGTAAATATATTCATTTTTACCAATATTTCGATACTATTTCATGTAGTATTACGATATGTAATTTGGCCCTCAAATCTCAGAATTTCGCATAATATTGCATTTTAGGCAAGTTTTCTTGCATTTTGTTTCGTACGAAAAATCATCGAATATAGCAATATTTTGACGTTTATCATCTCCTTTTCCTTCATGTGATTTAAACAAAATATCATCGAATTAGGCAATATTATGCCGTTTTCCATTTTTTTTTGAATTTTCAGTCTATGGGTTTTAATTCATATATATACGATAAAAATGATGCAAACACATAATTGATTAGATAATAACCTTAAATACTTCATTTTCAATCATCTATTTGTTTCTCGTTAAAGTACTGAGTAAGATATTGAAAAGGGGAGAAGTTCGGTTTTTATTGCATATATCGACGTTTCAGCCGGATTAGAGCGGTTTTACGTGTACATCTTCCATCGTTAATATAAACGGAAAATCAAGAACATTATAGTTAATTCTAATGAAAACACATTGTTTTTTATCATTTGTATTGGAAACAACATTGTCATATGTCTTTTCTTGGATCTAAATAATACGAAACCTCGCTCTATGATTTGAAGTTAAAATCCTCAAATATTGTTATATATTGACTTTTTTCACGTTTTTCATGTAGTTTGATATTACGTAAATATATTCATTTTTACCAATATTTCGATACTATTTCATGTAGTATTACGATATGTGATTTGGCCCTCAAATCTCAGAATTTCGCATTATATTGCATTTTAGGCAAGTTTTCTTGCATTTTGTTTCGTACGAAAAATCATCGAATATAGCAATATTTTGACGTTTATCATCTCCTTTTCCTTCATGTGATTTAAACAAAATATCATCGAATTAGGCAATATTATGCCGTTTTCCACGTTTTTGTGAATTTTCAGTCCATGGGTTTTAATTCATATATATATACGAAAAAAATGATGCAAACACATAATTGATTAGATAATAACCTTAAATACTTCATTTATAATCATCTATTTGTTTCTCGTTAAAATACTGAGTAAGATATTGAAAAGGGGAGAAGTTCGGTTTTTATTGCATACATCGACGTTTCAGCCGGATTAGAGCGGTTTTACGTGTACATCTTCCCTCGTTAATATAAACGGAAAATCAAGAACATTATAGTTAATTCTAATGAAAACACATTGTTTTTTATCATTTGTATTGGAAACAACATTGTCATATGTCTTTTCTTGGAACTAAATAATACGAAAACTCGCTCTATGATTTGAAGTTAAAATCCTCAAATATGGTTATATAGTGACTTTTTTCACGTTTTTCATGTAGTTTGATATTACGTAAATATATTCATTTTTACCAATATTTCGATACTATTTCATGTAGTATTACGATATGTGATTTGGCCCTCAAATCTCAGAATTTCGCGTAATATTGCATTTTAGGCAAGTTTTCTTGCATTTTGTTTCGTACGAAAAATCAAAGAATATAGCAATATTTTGACGTTTATCATCTCCTTTTCCTTCATGTGATTTAAACAAAATATCATCGAATTAGGCAATATTATGCCGTTTTCCACGTTTTTGTGAATTTTCACTCCATGGGTTTTAATTCATATATATACGATAAAAATGATGCAAACACACAATTGATTAGATAATAACCTTAAATACTTCATTTTCAATCATCTATTTGTTTCTCGTTAAAATACTGAGTATGATATTGAAAAGGGGAGAAGTTCGGTTTTTATTGCATATATCGACGTTTCAGCCGGATTAGAGCGGTTTTACGTGTACATCTTCCCTCGTTAATATAAACGGAAAATCAAGACCATTATAGTTAATTCTAATGAAAACACATTGTTTTTTATCATTTGTATTGGAAACAACATTGTCATATATCTTTTCTTGGAACTAAATAATACGAAAACTCGCTCTATGATTTGAAGTTAAAATCCTCAAATATGGTTATATAGTGACTTTTTTCACGTTTTTCATGTAGTTTGATATTACGTAAATATATTCATTTTTACCAATATTTCGATACTATTTCATGTAGTATCACGATATGTGATTTGGCCTTCAAATCTCAGAATTTCGCATAATATTGCATTTTAGGCAAGTTTTCTTGCATTTTGTTTCGTACGAAAAATCATCGAATATAGCAATATTTTGACGTTTATCATCTCCTTTTCCTTCATGTGATTTAAACAAAATATCATCGAATTAGGCAATATTATGCCGTTTTCCACGTTTTTGTGAATTTTCAGTCCATGGGTTTTAATTCATATATATACGATAAAAATGATGCAAACACACAATTGATTAGATAGTAACCTTAAATACTTCATTTTCAATCATCTATTTGTTTCTCGTTAAAATACTGAGTAAGATATTGAAAAGGGGAGAAGTTCGGTTTTTAATGCATATATCGACGTTTCAGCCGGATTAGAGCGGTTTTACGTGTACATCTTCCCTCGTTAATATAAACGGAAAATCAAGAACATTATAGTTAATTCTAATGAAAACACATTGTTTTTTATCATTTGTATTGGAAACAACATTGTCATATGTCTTTTCTTGGAACTAAATAATACGAAAACTCGCTCTATGATTTGAAGTTAAAATCCTCAAATATGGTTATATAGTGACTTTTTTCACGTTTTTCATGTAGTTTGATATTACGTAAATATATTCATTTTTACCAATATTTCGATAATATTCCATGTAGTATTACGATATGTGATTTGGCCCTCATATCTCAGAATTATGCATAATATTGCATTTTAGGCAAGTTTTCTTGCATTTTGTTTCGTACGAAAAATCATCGCATATAGCAATATTTTGACGTTTATCATCTCCTTTTCCTTCATGTGATTTAAACAAAATATCATCGAATTAGGGAATATTATGCCGTTTTCCACGTTTTTGTGAATTTTCAGTCCATGGGTTTTAATTCATATATATATACGATACAAATGATGCAAACACACAATTGATTAGATAATAACCTTAAATACTTCATTTTCAATCATCTATTTGTTTCTCGTTAAAATACTGAGTAAGATATTAAAAAGGGGAGAAGTTCGGTTTTTATTGCATATATCGACGTTTCAGCCGGATTAGAGCGGTTTTACGTGTACATCTTCCCTCGTTAATATAAACGGAAAATCAAGAACATTATAGTTAATTCTAATGAAAACACATTGTGTTTTATCATTTGTATTGGAAACAACATTGTCATATGTCTTTTCTTGGATCTAAATAATACGAAACCTCGCTCTATGATTTGAAGTTAAAATCCTCAAATATTGTTATATAGTGACTTTTTTCACGTTTTTCATGTAGTTTGATATTACGTAAATATATTCATTTTTACCAATATTTCGATACTATTTCATGTAGTATTACGATATGTGATTTGGCCCTCAAATCTCAGAATTTCGCATAATATTGCATTTTAGGCAAGTTTTCTTGCATTTTGTTTCGTACGAAAAATTATCGAATATAGCAATATTTTGACGTTTATCATGTCCTTTTCCTTCATGTGATTTAAACAAAATATCATCGAATTAGGCAATATTATGCCGTTTTCCACGTTTTTGTGAATTTTCAGTCCATATGTTTTAATTCATATATATACGATAAAAATGATGCAAACACATAATTGATTAGATAATAACCTTAAATACTTCATTTTCAATCATCTATTTGTTTCTCGTTAAAATACTGAGTAAGATATTGAAAAGGGGAGAAGTTCGGTTTTTATTGCATATATCGACGTTTCAGCTGGATTAGAGCGGTTTTACGTGTACATCTTCCATCGTTAATATAAACCGAAAATGAAAAACATTTTAGTTAATTCTAATGAAAACACATTGTTTTTTATCATTTGTATTGGAAACAACATTGTCATATCTCTTTTCTTGGATCTAAATAATACGAAACCTCGCTCTATGATTTGAAGGTAAAATCCTCATATATGGTTATATAGTGACTTTTTTCACGTTTTTCATGTAGTTTGATATTACGTAAATATATTCCTTTTTACCAATATTTCGATACTATTTCATGTAGTATCACGATATGTGATTTGGCCTTCAAATCTCAGAATTTCGCATAATATTGCATTTTAAGCAAGTTTTCTTGCATTTTGCTTCGTACGAAAAATCATCGAATTTAGGAATATTTTAACGTTTATCATCTCCTTTTCCTTCATGTGATTTAAACAAAATATCATCGAATTAGGCAATATTTTGCCGTTTTCCACGTTTTTGTGAATTTTCCGTCCATGGGTATTAATTCATATATATATACGATAAAAATGATGCAAACACATAATTGATTAGATAATAACCTTAAATACTTCATTTTCAATCATCTATTTGTTTCTCATTAAAATACTGAGTAAGATATTGAAAAGGGGAGAAGTTCGGTTTTTATTGCATATATCGACGTTTCAGCCGGATTAGAGCGGTTTTACGTGTACATCTTCCATCGTTAATATAAACGGAAAATCAAGAGCATTATAGTTAATTCTAATGAAAACACATTGTTTTTTATCATTTGTATTGGAAACAACATTGTCATATGTCTTTTCTTGGATCTAAATAATACGAAACCTCGCTCTATGATTTGAAGTTAAAATCCTCAAATATGGTTATATAGTGACTTTTTTCACGTTTTTCATGTAGTTTGATATTACGTAAATATATTCATTTTTACCAATATTTCGATACTATTTCATGTAGTATCACGATATGTGATTTGGCCTTCAAATCTCAGAATTTCGCATAATATTGCATTTTAGGCAAGTTTTCTTGCATTTTGTTTCGTACGAAAAATTATCGAATATAGCAATATTTTGACGTTTTTCATCTCCTTTTCCTTCATGTGATTTAAACAAAATATCATCGAATTAGGCAATATTATGCCGTTTTCCACGTTTTTGTGAATTTTCAGTCCATATGTTTTAATTCATATATATACGATAAAAATGATGCAAACACACAATTGATTAGATAATAACCTTAAATACTTCATTTTCAATCATCTATTTGTTTCTCGTTAAAATACTGAGTAAGATATTGAAAAGGGGAGAAGTTCGGTTTTTATTGCATATATCGACGTTTCAGCCGGATTAGGGCGGTTTTACGTGCACATCTTCCATCGTTAATATAAACGGAAAATCAAGAACATTATAGTTAATTCTAATGAAAACACATTGATTTTTATCATTTGTATTGGAAACAACATTGTCATATGTCTTTTCTTGGAACTAAATAATACGAAACCTCGCTCTATGATTTGAAGTTAAAATCCTCAAATATGGTTATATAGTGACTTTTTTCACGTTTTTCATGTAGTTTGATATTACGTAAATATATTCATTTTTACCAATATTTCGATATTATTTCATGTAGTATCACGATATGTGATTTGGCCTTCAAATCTCAGAATTTCGCATTATATTGCATTTTAAGCAAGTTTTCTTGCATTTTGCTTCGTACGAAAAATCATCGAATTTAGCAATATTTTAACGTTTATCATCTCCTTTTCCTTCATGTGATTTAAACAAAATATCATCGAATTAGGCAATATTTTGCCGTTTTCCACGTTTTTGTGAATTTTCCGTCCATGGGTATTAATTCATATATATATACGATAAAAATGATGCAAACACATAATTGATTAGATAATAACCTTAAATACTTCATTTTCAATCATCTATTTGTTTCTCGTTAAAATACTGAGTAAGATATTGAAAAGGGGAGAAGTTCGGTTTTTATTGCATATATCGACGTTTCAGCTGGATTAGAGCGGTTTTACGTGTACATCTTCCATCGTTAATATAAACCGAAAATGAAAAACATTTTAGTTAATTCTAATGAAAACACATTGTTTTTTATCATTTGTATTGGAAACAACATTGTCATATCTCTTTTCTTGGATCTAAATAATACGAAACCTCGCTCTATGATTTGAAGGTAAAATCCTCATATATGGTTATATAGTGACTTTTTTCACGTTTTTCATGTAGTTTGATATTACGTAAATATATTCCTTTTTACCAATATTTCGATACTATTTCATGTAGTATCACGATATGTGATTTGGCCTTCAAATCTCAGAATTTCGCATAATATTGCATTTTAAGCAAGTTTTCTTGCATTTTGCTTCGTACGAAAAATCATCGAATTTAGGAATATTTTAACGTTTATCATCTCCTTTTCCTTCATGTGATTTAAACAAAATATCATCGAATTAGGCAATATTTTGCCGTTTTCCACGTTTTTGTGAATTTTCCGTCCATGGGTATTAATTCATATATATATACGATAAAAATGATGCAAACACATAATTGATTAGATAATAACCTTAAATACTTCATTTTCAATCATCTATTTGTTTCTCATTAAAATACTGAGTAAGATATTGAAAAGGGGAGAAGTTCGGTTTTTATTGCATATATCGACGTTTCAGCCGGATTAGAGCGGTTTTACGTGTACATCTTCCATCGTTAATATAAACGGAAAATCAAGAGCATTATAGTTAATTCTAATGAAAACACATTGTTTTTTATCATTTGTATTGGAAACAACATTGTCATATGTCTTTTCTTGGATCTAAATAATACGAAACCTCGCTCTATGATTTGAAGTTAAAATCCTCAAATATGGTTATATAGTGACTTTTTTCACGTTTTTCATGTAGTTTGATATTACGTAAATATATTCATTTTTACCAATATTTCGATACTATTTCATGTAGTATCACGATATGTGATTTGGCCTTCAAATCTCAGAATTTCGCATAATATTGCATTTTAGGCAAGTTTTCTTGCATTTTGTTTCGTACGAAAAATTATCGAATATAGCAATATTTTGACGTTTTTCATCTCCTTTTCCTTCATGTGATTTAAACAAAATATCATCGAATTAGGCAATATTATGCCGTTTTCCACGTTTTTGTGAATTTTCAGTCCATATGTTTTAATTCATATATATACGATAAAAATGATGCAAACACACAATTGATTAGATAATAACCTTAAATACTTCATTTTCAATCATCTATTTGTTTCTCGTTAAAATACTGAGTAAGATATTGAAAAGGGGAGAAGTTCGGTTTTTATTGCATATATCGACGTTTCAGCCGGATTAGGGCGGTTTTACGTGCACATCTTCCATCGTTAATATAAACGGAAAATCAAGAACATTATAGTTAATTCTAATGAAAACACATTGTTTTTTATCATTTGTATTGGAAACAACATTGTCATATGTCTTTTCTTGGATCTAAATAATACGAAACCTCGCTCTATGATTTGAAGGTAAAATCCTCAAATATGGTTATATAGTGACTTTTTTCACGTTTTTCATGTAGTTTGATATTACGTAAATATATTCCTTTTTACCAATATTTCGATACTATTTCATGTAGTATCACGATATGTGATTTGGCTTTCAAATCTCAGAATTTCGCATAATATTGCATTTTAAGCAAGTTTTCTTGCATTTTGCTTCGTACGAAAAATCATCGAATTTACCAATATTTTAACGTTTATCATCTCCTTTTCCTTCATGTGATTTAAACAAAATATCATCGAATTAGGCAATATTTTGCCGTTTTCCACGTTTTTGTGAATTTTCCGTCCATGGGTATTAATTCATATATATATACGATAAAAATGATGCAAACACATAATTGATTAGATAATAACCTTAAATACTTCATTTTCAATCATCTATTTGTTTCTCGTTAAAATACTGAGTAAGATATTGAAAAGGGGAGAAGTTCGGTTTTTATTGCATATATCGACGTTTCAGGCGGATTAGAGCGGTTTTACGTGTACATCTTCCATCGTTAATATAAACGGAAAATCAAGAACATTATAGTTAATTCTAATGAAAACACATTGTTTTTTATCATTTGTATTGGAAACAACATTGTCATATGTCTTTTCTTGGATCTAAATAATACGAAACCTCGCTCTATGATTTGAAGGTAAAATCCTCAAATATGGTTATATAGTGACTTTTTTCACGTTTTTCATGTAGTTTGA